>NC_048283.1:20102053-20402053 GCF_009762535.1 Notolabrus celidotus
GGGAGGGAGGGAGGGTGGGAAGGAGGAGGGGTCTGCTGGTGGTGGAGGAGGGGAAACGCAGCCCTGACATCTGACCCCCTGACTGTGACCTTGTTCATTGTCTAAGAGGGCAGGGAGTGGACACACCTGAGCAACAGCACACACACACACACACACACACACACAGACACACACACACACACACACACACACACAGACGCATGATTATTCTAAAAGACACTTTTACAGCAAATCATACATCCAGCATTTCAAAACCCCAATCCACACCAAAACCGCTAATTAAATAAATAATAATAATTAGTTAACAATTATAACAGCATGACACCAATGTCAGACGTAGCCGTTGGCGCTGTTTTCCTCCAATTACGACCCTTTTAAAAACAGCAACTTGCCAGGGGACGGCCGGCTGAGCTAACTGAATGAAACCCCCATTCAGTGTTACCTTGAACTTGAACAATGAGTCTGGTGTTTGTGCTGGGGCCACTTCCTGACCTTTCCATCCCTCTGTGGAAGCAACCAACCGCAGCCTCTCCTTTCATCTTACAGATGTGACCCCGACGACTAGCAGTGACCAGAGAACAGCCGGCAACCACAGGCTTTATTTTCACCAGTGACTCCTGAATCTTTGATCTGGAAAGTTTGTTGCTGTGATATTCTATACACTGACAGGTAATATTTGTATTTTCACTTCAAACCAAACTGATTTTCTGCCATCAGACGGACAAATTTTTTATCACTTAGGAGCTGTTGAAACCTTGAACCACAAGGCTCTCTTCCTAATGATTCACTGAGATGCCAGACAATAAACACTAATGCGTCCTCCTCTTTGCCACCTTCCTTTTCTTTCTAGCTCCTTCCTTCAGATGTGTTCTCTCCTTGCTTTTTCCGCCACTTGTCTCAATCGCAATCGGCCTGTGTCTTTACACCTTCTCCTTTCTTTCCCCTCCATCTTAGCACTGTACCCACCTCTTCTCCTCCTCTCTGTCTGGCACCAGAGAGCTGGCACACTCCAGGGTGTCGTTGTGTGACGCGGGTAGCAGACACCTCCGACGCCTCTGCAGAGTGTGTGTATCACCGCAAAGCATAATGAAGAGCCTTGTGAATGACATCAATATGTTGCTGGGGGTGACGCAACGATGCTTCAAACTATTTGATATACAAACTTGAGGATGTTTCAGAGCCTTTATGTTAATCTTAAATCTAAATGAAGTTAATGTGAAATAATGTCATATTTTTTACAGCTGTAAAATGTCAAAAAAGACAAAAATTTGGCCTCGTCAAAAATTCAAACTATTATTTGATGCTTGTTGACTTTACCCATTAAAAAATACAGAGTTGTTTTCCCTCTCCTATGTAGACGACAAGCAATGAGACTCATTATGGTAAAAAATATGATTCTCAAACTTCCAGAGAAATAATTTAACATTTAATCTAGAAAAAGGAGAGAAATTTGAAATGAAACAAAATTTACTTTGAGCCCATTGACTAAAATGTATATTTATTTCATCTAGAATAAAGATAATACAAGATATATATGGGTGTTTAAAATAATGAAATTACAAATGTCGGCTATAACAATATGTTTGATGGACATTAGAAAAGTGTTGATACTTTCATCTAAATCTAGAGACACAGCAAATGAGTGTATCTGCCACCATTATTTTACTGAGCTAGTATGTGGTTTAAAGTTACATCTAGCTGTAAAGTGAAAGACTGCAAGCATCTTACAACCTCAATCATGAAACTAACAGTGGCCAAAAAACTTGCACCAAAGCTAGTTTGTGGCTTGCCTACTCTGGGCTGCTGTAGAAACAAAGCAGTGTACCATGGCAGAATCCAAGTAGCATCCAGCAGCAGCTCTGGCGCCACAAGCCCCTGACGTGCCAGAAGTGATGTACATGCCCTTTTTACTGAATACTATACGCTGCTGATCATAACAGTTTTACAATACATTTCAAGAACTGGCATCATAGATTCTTCTCTGTTAATGTTTTATGTTTTAGAAAAAGTTCTTTGTTTATGTCACATATTTATAATAAGTTATCAAAGAGGAAGTAGGACAATTTTATTATGCTTTTACAATCAATGTTAAGAATTAAGAACCAAGAATTGGCATGATGGAGAATAAAAAAAAGCATTTATACCACTTCCAACATGCCAGGAGAATTTTCAGCAAGCCCAGCAATTTGGTATGCCAGGAGCTTGGCTCTGAGGCTGCAGCTGGATACTGTTGTGCAGATTCTGTGAAAGAGGACCTGCTGTCAATGCAGAACTCATTAGTATGCAACTAAAACACAACATTTCCTACATGTGATAGCATCAGATACACTGAGGACATTCTTTTTTGGCAAATACATCACCCCTGAGTAAATGACATGTGCAGTTTTGACTTCACATTGCAAGAAAAATGCAAAACACAAGCTTTGATGACAATGACTTCAAGAGGATGGTATTCTATCTCTGTGATTCTCAACAGAGCAGCTAATTGGCAACCCTAATATGTGATATGTACTGAAAACAGTGATTGCGTGGGCAGGCTGTGACTATTTCCTAGTCCACACATGAAGCAACTCATGAGATAGTATAAGAAGATGCCTGATAACAACAACAAAGCCCATTCCTCAGAAACCTGCTCCATAAATCTTACATGACTGA
This sequence comes from Notolabrus celidotus, assembly GCF_009762535.1. Lineage (NCBI taxonomy): Eukaryota > Metazoa > Chordata > Actinopteri > Labriformes > Labridae > Notolabrus > Notolabrus celidotus. Next base: position 20,104,709 of record NC_048283.1, read on the forward strand.
CGTACAGACGAGGACACAAGGCTACCAGAGCGCAGGAATCATCACACTCACACAGTTTCAGTATCACTCGCTTTTTACCCAACCCCCAACTCCTGAGGCTGTTTAGGTGTATGTGAGACATCTAAAGAAAAGAGAGGAGAGGGGAGACAGCTAAGATCAAAACTTCAGACACAACGTGGAAGATGAAGACATGCATCAGGAGTGAAACAGACAAGATGGGATCGAGATAGTTTGTCAAGGTAAGAGGTAACGCTGAGACCTACTAATGCAGAACTGAGGAATTCTTACTGCTGACTCCAAACACATTCCTACAGCCTGCAAATATTAACCCCCACCTCACCACCTCAGCCTCCATCTGAACGCACCAGACAGCCACCAGGCCTCTGCATGAAGTACTATTCAATGTCAGCTCGGTCACTTGGAGAGAATCGAAAGCTGCAGCAGAGGGAGGGAAACGGGATTCAGAAACCATTATATCCAACCTGATACAGTTAGCTTCACACCAGGTCTTCATCAAGAGCACCTGTAGGGATTTGTACATTAGTATATTGTGTCCAGATACAAATGTAATTCAGAAGCCCCCTCATAATTGACAATTAAGAAGTTTGACTTTCTTTGTCTACTTGGAGATATAAAAAGGGATTTTTAAAAGACACATTTTCAAAAAGTAATGGAGCTCTTGTTCAGCTGCAGGAAAAAATTATTGGACCTTTCTCATCAGAAAGGCTTATGGCCACAGAAATCAAAATTTTAGAAAGTTAAACTGTGAAAACTTGTGGGACAATTGAGAAAGTGTTGGGGGGGGGGGGGTTCAACTCTGCTGCCCCAGTTTCCGATAAAGACTTGTCAGATGTAAGTACAAAAGGGAAGCTGTAGATTTAAAAACGACCCAGGAAAGTTTAATGGCTGGCATTTATATTTGCTGTAGTACTAGATATCTCCGTAAAAATGAAAAGATTATTATTATTTTTTAATTTCAGCTCACGTGACACTCCAAAAAAAATGTTCTTTTAATATTTCTATTGGAATGTTGTTGTCCTTCAATAATGGGTATGGACTGATTGATTTGAGGAGACTGTACGTTTTGAGGGAGGACCATAGACAGTAAACCCAGTCACAGCTCTGCTAGCATAAGCATACCATGCTAGAAGAGCCCTTTTCACATTATGCACTACTGAAAATTATACACAATAATACATAATACATTTCAGGCTGGCCTTTCCCTGAAAATTGCTCTTTGTCACATGGTGTTGGGTTTACACTGTTGGACTGGGTGGGGTTGGGGGTGGTGGGTGGAGGGATCTCATGAGGCCAGAAAGGATGTCGAGCGAATCATGTATAGTCACTGTAAAATGTTTACAAGATAATCCATGGTGACTAGTGAAGCAGTCTGAAACTGTAATGGCAGTTTTTTGCCTTTTTATTAGTGCTACATGTAAACGAACATATTCACAGTGCTAATGAATGATTAGACAAGGACATGCTGGTGAGCAGAAAAAATATGTGTATGTAGAACCTTCATTCCGTGCAGTAAGATTCTCATTCTCATTCTCATTTGCTCGTACCTGCTGCACATGGTCTCAGCCTGGCTTCTAGTGGAAATGTTATTTTTAATGTTAAATTCTAGGGGGCTGGGTGAAATCTTTGGCTTTTGCATTCACGCATGCAGCTAAACCTGTACATTTCAGGACATTTACAGTAGTGCAGTGTAGCGTGCGAACAGAACGTAGCATTACTGACCACTTTACAGTTAATGTGGAAGCTGTGTTCCCCTTCAAGCCAACACGATAGCTTGATGTTGTGTTTTTGAAGCTAACTCATCAGATATTATAAGCTGAATCCATAAAATGAGAGATATGACACAAACACAAAAAAAAAGGAAATGCTTTCTTTGTCAAATTATTGTGACCACAATCATATCTTCTGATGTTGGAATTTAAAATATTTAATGGGAGTAAAACTTAACCACTAGTCTCTGGATGAAGTGGGGACGCTGTCTTAAGTACCTCAAACATATCAACACTTTAATTCATGGGTGAACAGTTGACACAAAAATATGTGTAATACACTTACACCTGCTTGTCAAAGTGATTATTATTTTAATGCAAAATAATCTACTTGTATCTGTCTTCCAAATATTGTTGTATACATCAAGTACAATGCCAGTGAGTAAAAAGATTACTTATTATCAGCAGTGGAAGAGAAATATTTCAAAGTGAATGTTACAACCCTGCTTAAAATTAATTGATATGCTGAATGGGTATTTTTTGAGAGCTTCAATGAGGTTCTATGTATATTTTATGTCACAGGTGCATTAATCTGTGGCAATGCATCTTTCTTTAATTGAGTTAAATGTTTGGTAAGTTATTAGTTAGAAGAGTCTCGCTCATATAGACGTACTGGAGTAAAGAAAAATAAAATCCTAAAATCCTAAAACATTATTCACATTTTTTTCTACACAGATATAAAATCTCAACTATCGCAAGCTCAGCAACAACTCAAGTAACTGACAATAGTACCAAGATCTGCTTGTGGAACTAAATACAAGAGCTTCCAAATGGGTAAAACATTTTCAGATCAGAGAGATACCCTCTCATCGCTGTGTTAAAGCAGTTAAAGACATTGAGTATCCAATGGGAGCTCTCAGCTCTAGACCTGTTTCAGCCCTCTGTCCTCGAGTCAGCAGACAAACACTGATGCAACTAGAACGAAGAGTCCGAGGGGCTTTCACTCAGACTGTGAGAGAGCGTCAATCCATCCACAGCGGTCACATGGTGTAGCAATGTCTCTCCACACCAGGCCACGCTGCCCGTTGTGTGTGGCCCTTTTTGCCATCTCTTTCATGCCAGAACTACATAATTGATAGCGAAGGTTAAGCTACGTTTTATAAAGTGAAACACATTGATGGCTTCCTCTGCACGCTAATGTTTAGATCAGTTAGTGACAGCCTAAGATTGCAGAGGTTTTGAATAACGGATACATTCATTGTCACTACAATAAGCCAGGGTAATCCATTATATCTGCTCGAGTATTCAAGTTATAAAGAAGCATCGCTTTGGAGTTGCCTTGAATGCCTCAACCACTCTTGTGCTTGAAGCGTTAGGATATGATAGACTGTCACAACAGCAGCAAGTGAACTTCATTTATTCAAGGTTTCTTATTTTCTGTTTTCATTTGTTTTTAATTATTCAATTTGTAATAAAAATGAATAAAAAACAATTAAATAACTAAATATTTGGGTAATGGAAATGCATTAAAATGTTTGGCATATTGTTACTATTAGTAGTATTATTTTTTATTAGCATAATAAAATATGAACACGACAGTGATCAAAGCTATGTGAAAGGTACCAGCAGGCTACTTCCTTGAAAGGTATCAGAACATGTTGCAGAAAGTGTAACAATGGGTTTTGAAAGATTAATACTAAATATCTACTCAAAGATTAAAAGAGCAGTTTTGATACAAAACCAAGGTGTGTTATATTTCAGCTGTAACTAAGCCGCGGCATACAGAAAGATGTTGAATTTGACGTGTGTCGTGAATGAAAAGTTTATGAGACAGAAAATAAAGCAGCACATCATGCTTCCACTGCTGGATAAAAAAAATGATTCAGGTATCAAGGTTAACCTTCTGTGTGGTGAGGAGTAATTTCTTTAGCATTAGTGTTAATGATTAGAAAATCCTTTCTTCTCTAATGTGAGTTTTTTCCTGGTTTACTTGATTTTCTGGACACTAAATTGAATATGTTAGGTCTTGGACTGTTGGTTGAACATATACGAAATCCATATATATTCAGCTAATTAACTCATTATGAAAATAGTCCAATTACTTAACTGCTCAGTGTAAGCTTTTTGTTTGGTCTTATTGGCCCATGCCAATATTGCAATTAAAAGGAGTAGATTTTATCATATGATTATTTAGATTGCAATGTTTCTACTTTTCTGTTAACCTTTCGATTATGACTAAGGAGAAAGAGCTCCTCTTGGCTTTTTGAACTTGGTTAGTCAATCACATTGAATTTGGCTTGTCAAGGTTACTCCATCGTACAGTTTAATCTCTCAGCTTCAAGCCTCGGTGCCCAAAGCAAGATACAATGTATGCCTATGAATAAGGATCAAACAGCAAACCAGCATCTCAGTATTTGACCATGACCACGATCACGACAATATTAACTCAATATGAACTTGTATTCAAACATTTTTTCACTTACAACTGTAGTTGCATAATGTTAAATCATTTAAAAATATATCTCAATTCAACATAAACTCGCGCTGCATGTTCAGCCTCTGCTAAACCTCATCAACGGGCCAAAACCAGGTGACTAGCATCATGTCTGCTGCCTGGAACTTTAGGATTATGCCTTGAACCTGAAGTCAGACAAAGCTATCAAAAGCAACATCTCTGCAGTCACCTTTCACCAGGAAACATTTCTTCTGCCTGCTGTCTCATGATGCACCCCAGCAGGCAGGAAACTGAGGAATCTTTGTGAGTTTGTTTGCATGTCGGGTACAGGGACTGCACCTGGTATCAGGTCTCCATGGAGATGGACAGGCTTCTGAAGAGCTTGGACAGAACGAGGATAGATCATAGGTCCTCCAGCGCACATGCGTGGGACAACAGTAACTTGTCGATATTAAACAATGGGGGCGAGGCTGAGAGCATGGAGAGCAAACAGGGCAGCGGGATGAGGTACGAAGAATAAAGGTATTCGGAGCAGTAGGTTAGGTTTAAGTAGATGCAGAGAGACAAACACATGAGGTTTGGTTATGTACAGTGGGGACACATACTGAGAGCACAAACACACAGTCAGGGGCAGAAGAGGGTGGGACGTGTCAATTCCAGAGCAGGGAGGATGATGGTCAAATATTTCAAATACTTTGTGTCATCTTTAACACTTTCATAGCTTCCAAACTAGAACTCAAAGACTCAACTCTTTAACTCTTAGTCTGGTAAAATTTACAATAACAGCGATTCACAGACAATATTGGCAGAAAAGTGAGCGCCCCGATCCTGTTCATCCGTCCCCTCCGCCCTCACCACTGGGCCACAAAATCAGCCCGAGTTTTTGACTAACTCTCAGTAATAATTTCGGGCAAGACTTTTTTTTTAAAGCAAACTTACATATTCTGTAAAAGTAAATACAGTACATAAAAGACGTCGCTGGGTTTTTGGGGAAGAATGGAGACATGGAGAAAGGTTCCAGCAGGAGTGGGAGGAAGGAAAATGACTTTAGGTACACAAACCAACAGAGAGCATAGCAGAGCCGAACACTGAAATCAAGAACACACAGGCAGCAAGAAGTGTAAAATCATGTATGTGCGTGAGTATTTACACTCAAATAGCACACCAAGTGGGAAGTAACACATTATATGAGAAATAAAGCTTATGTTTCAGAGGTCAGCCCCCTTTTTTTTTTTTTTACCTTTTCCCGCGTTTCTTTCTCGTTTCCAACTTGATTCCTCCTCTCTGTCCCCTCTCCCTCACTCTCAAGTTGGTGCCTCCCCTCTTGACTTGAAGCCTTGCATCTCTATTTCACTCCAGTCTCGTCACATTTTATCCGCTGTTGCCTCATTCTCCTCTTCCTCAGACACCATTTCTCTCTTCTTCACCCCTCCGTGCTTGGGACTTTGAAGGGAAACATGCCTTATGGACAAAGGATATCAGCAGCGTGGGGTAAAAGTACAGGATTAGTACTTTTTTCCTCCGAGTGTTCTGCTGAAGCTGCGCTGAACCGGTTCCACCTTACGCTACATGGAGAGCTGAAACGGAGAATGCAAGAGAAGCCATCAGTCATCGTGTGTGTATCTGTGTGTGTTGGTGTGCATGCATGCAGGGCAGGAATGAAGGAGAGGAGAGAGGGAGGGACAGAGATTGAAAGAAAGAAAGGTGGGAGGGAATAGGAGGAGTATACGTGGAGAGACGAGAAGGGGAGGGGACATTTTTCACCGTTTTCCAGTTCAAATTTTATACACTCCCCCCACTCTTTTTGTGAAATGATCCCCATACTTTCTTGGTGTACACAACCGCTTTTTCAATAGGTCATTATTCTGCTTTTCCACGACTGTTTTCCCCTTGTCAAATTCCCCTTTGTTGAAGCCAGCTGTGTCTTTAAGCCTGTGCACTTGAACTCAGAGAGTGCTTTTCCTCCTCTGTGTACTTCCCCTCTGCTGGCCCCCCAGCACACAGGAAAGAGACACAGCTTGTAGGAGAGAGAGAGAGAGAGAGAGAGAGAGAGAGAGAGAGAGAGAGAGAGAGAGAGAGAGGAGAGAGAGAGAGAGAGAGAGCAGGACAGAGGGGGCAAAAAGGGGCAGAGAGAGAAATGCAGATGGGGGAGGGGAAATGTTTGTAAATGGTGCTTCAAGGCTTTACTGGACTTGAAAATCAGTTCAAGAAATACACAAGGTGAACAACATATAAATATCTTAATCTGTTTCTTAAAGTGTCTTCATTATTATTGAAGGCTGGATCAATATTAAAGAAATGTTTCATGTGTGAGGAAAAAGGTGAGAAAATAGGCTGCTGCTGAAATATTGATTTGCGGTATAAATTATGCCCGTGTGTCTAACATCATGAAAGCTTACAGCCAAGAAAGTGCAAGGTTAAGGTCAGACCATTAAGAAGAGCCTCACATATCTGCACAAAATCTCCATGGCAACCACTGACACACAGGTGAAATGTTTCATAATAAGACAACTCTTTTGCGTCGTGGGTCACAAAGTAGACTATTATATGAGCTTGTGCTTTCATCTGTTGCTTTATTTTTCATACAAAAAGAAAGAGAGTGGGCAGTCTGCTCACCTTGACTGATTTAATTGTTGAGACAGCAGAGGGGGAGACAGAGGGGAAGCAGCAGCTATGGCAGGATTCGATTGCAGGCCAGCGGGGGCACGCGGTAAACTGAACCACCCGACACCTCTCACGGCACAGACTTAAATATGTTACATTGTTCTAGGTACATGTAGACCCTGAGCATTCAGAGAGTTTGCTCGATTGACTGAAGTTCATCAACATGTTGTATTTCAGAGAAACCTGGAGGGCAATTTATATCTTAGTATAGACTTCAGATAATAAAAGAGAAGTGAAAAGAGGAAGTTTTTTAAAAGCTACCTGAAATAGGAACAAAGAGGAAACATTAAAATTCACAGGGTTTTGAAGCTGTCATATCTGTTTTCTTAAGCACACTGCAGGCTTTATTTAACAGGTCAAACACACACCCTGTTAGATGAATCTTTTTAAGCTATAGTTACTGGGTCAGCTGGACAGTCTTATAACGTTAAGTGTGTCATATTGATCTGTACTGGAACCAGTGGTGGACAGTAAGGAAGTCAATTTACTTATGACTTTAACTCCACTACATTTAAATTACAAACATTTCACTGTTCACTCCACTTATTTTACTGTTCACTGTACTCTGCACTTTTGCTCTGAAGTCAACTGATACATTTTCTTCTTTCTATAGAATATGATCTAAAAGACAATAAACTGTGTTTCTGTGCGTGGTTTGTATAAGTGGTGTTGCTGTACCTGTATGTTGCATGTCTCCATTGTTGAACGTAGAGCAAACACAAAAATGTGAATGTTTTCTTAATTTGTAAAGCCTAGTTGATCCTGGTTATCATGTTGATCGACTTATCATGTTATTATTGTATCATATCACATTGCATTCTTACTGCGTTGTATTGTATCATATATCATAATGTATACTATTTAACTGTACTGTATCGAATCGTACCGTATTGTAACGTAACGTATTGTATCAAATTTGTCATATTGTATCGTATCACATTGTATCATGTCACTATAATTCGTACTGCATCATATCATATCGTATCTATTGTACCGCATCGCATCGTAGCGTGGCATTGCATATTGTATCACATCTTGTCGTGTTGTATTGTAGCATATCGTGTAGTGTCATGTCATACCGTGTCGTATTTTGTCGTGTCACATTGTGTCGTGTCATATCTTATCTCATGCATTATTATTTTTATTATCTTAATCATTATTATTTAACTATTATCATATATTTATAAAAAATAATCATTTATTTATTTATCTATTTATTTCTTTTGTTCATCTGATCTTGTTACCTCTACCCAAGCGGCAAACTCCGGTCTCAAACGATGAAGCCAATGCGGAAGTGATATAAACTGCAATACATCGAAAATCCGCTTGAGGCTGGCTGCAGAAACACCGGAAACCACATAGACATGAATGGGAAAAAGACGATCTTTGCAGCATTAATAAACATGTTTACAGCCTGGTTCAAAAAACGGCTTGGCCCTACAACGCTAATCTCTCTAATGGCACACACTGTACGGGGGGTGAATTTTTTTCTAACGTGACGGTTAAGAAGATATTAAGATTATGATATTTGCCCAAATAAGGACATGACTGACGTGACTCCCGGTCGGGAACACACAGCCATTGGCTAAGAGACTCACACTACGTCACACTCTGCCTAGTTGAGTTCCGCATTACCAATATGGCTGCTGCCGTCGATTTGCTTCAAAACAGCTCTCAGGAACAGATGGGTGACGTCACGGATACTACGTCCATATTTTATACAGTCTATGCCTCTACCTTATTTTTAACTTCTTTTTCCACTCTTACTTATTTTATTAATTTTACTGTGTTGTTTTTATATTATTTTTAAGTATTTTTTAATAATTTTACCATTGCTGTTGTTTTCTGCTGTTATTCAGTGAAGCACTTTGGGCTGCATATTTTTATGTATGAAAGGTGCTATATAAATAAAGTTGAGTTGAGTTATCGTATCATATAATTTTTTATTGTTTTAAATTATATTGTATCGTACTGTGGCATGGCATGTTGCATTATATCGTGTCGTGTTGTATCATGTCGTATCATATCGTATTGTGTCGTGTCATATCATGTCGTGTTGTATTGTAGCATGTCGTGTTATGTAATGTTGTGTCATGTCGTGTCACGTCATATCGTGCCATGTTTTGTCTTGTCACATTTTATCGTGTCATATTGTATCATATCATTTGTAATGTTTTGTATTATATTGAATTGTATCTATCGTACTATATTGTATTGTATCGTATCATGGCGTATCATATCATATCCCATCGTATCATATTGCATCTTATAATAAAGCACATCTTCATATTGTACCATACCATATGGCATTGTTTGTTGTATACTATCATTTCCTGTCATATGTTACCCTCCTATCGTATTCCATCAGAATTAACCATCGGAAAAAGAAAGTTTAACATATTTAGATAGATCTTTTTTGAAAACAATTTCTGAGTTATATTACTGAAGTTTGCTGAACAGGCTTTGAATGTCAAGTGTGTTGATTAGTCTGTAATGTGGACATTCATTTGCATGACATAATTTGGAATTGTACCATACTGTACTTTAATTGTACTATAGTGTGTATTGTTGTATGGTATTGAATCGTATCTTACTTTTTACTGTGTGTACCATCTATATAACGTGTCATATTGTGTTGTATTTAAATGTATCCTAAGGGAGGGATAAAGTAAGCATACTTAGATCATTTCAAATTAATAGCAGTAATGTACAGGATTTTCACGAGATTATGGATATTTTTAAAATGTCATGCCTAATAATGTGTAACTGAGTTTTAGAATGACATAATTTCAAAAGTAGTGCAATTTCCAGAGTTTCCCAGCTAACATTTTCATTTCAAAACTCAACAGCAGTCTGGCTTCACATTCACATATGCTGGGGTTTATCTATGTTCTTTGTTAGCAGTGTATGCTGTGCTTTAAACAGGAGGCAACAGAGAATCAACTGAATGTTAATTTACCTGGAGCTTTTTAAACAAATATTTATCCAACATATTTGATTTATTAATTACTTATACTATTCTTTATAATACTCTATACAGTACTGTTTATTCCCAATGCACTTAGAAGTTTGTTAGAGCTTTAATGTATGTAATCTATGCTCTGTTTAGACAATAACCTTGAGAACCAAAGAGAGGGACTGAAATATTGGCAATTAAAAAGTCACTAGCCAAATTATATCCACTGAGAAATGACTTTCTTGCAAACTTAATCTTGTCCAAGGCTTAGATCGACATGATATAAGGGGTGGATGTAAGGCTGTCTTATCTACAGAGAAAACAAGGGTGGAGGGAATATGTCAACATGATATGCGCATGAAGTACTTGAACCCTAACAGTGAGGGGCCGTCTGCAGAACTTCAGAGAGAGTGGGAGACTTTTTTTAATAAATAGTGAAAGAATAATAAGGAATACCTACAATAAGAGGTGTCATGTTGGAAATGTCTGTTCTGCTCAGATTCTCAGGAGTCCTGGGAGGTTTCACAGTACTAAAACAGTCAAATGTATTCTCAAGGTGTTTGATCGTCATGAAATTACCTATATGCCAACTACATCTTAAACCCACAGTCTGGAGCTCAGGACCTAACAGCTAGTTGATTTGCATCTTTTGCTTACAATACTAACGCATTTAATTTACTGGCACGCTTTCAGCTGTTCTCCTGGAGTTTGAAGTCCCTGAATTTATCCTGACATGATCAAAGTTCAAAGAGCTTGTCTGCAACACTTATAAGACATACTATCACTGTGTTTGTTCTGTTATTTTTATTTTATGTGTTTGTTCTGTTTTTTTATTTTATGTGTTTGTTCTGTTACTTTTATTTTATGTGTTTGTTCTGTTATTTTTAGCACCCTTTTAGCCATGTCGTTGGCCCTTCTTGTCTCTTTATGCCCAAAAGCTGGTTTGTCGAACAGATTAAGATTGATGTTCCTTTGCAAGCACAATCTTGTGGAGCAGTGGTGGACAATAACAAATACAATTTACTTAAGTACATTTTTTGAGTATCTGTACTTTACTTGAGCATTATATTTTGGGATAAATACTTTTATGCCACTAGATTTGAAAGATAAATATCATACTTTCGACTTCACTACATTTCCATCAATGCTCTTGTCATACACTACTTTTGCTCTGAAGTCGGCTCATGATTTTCTTTTCTTAAACCCAATCCCAATCCCCAAAGATGTGTAGTGGTGGTGATGATGGCTATAAGGCAGAGAAGGATGACTATTCTCCATCAGAGCACTGTGGCTATATTTTAAGCTCATGTTTGAAGTTTTTTAAATGAAGAATGATTTGTATCATTTTAAATGTTCGCCCTGAAAACAACATCATGGCCTACATAAATGAATCCTCTAACCTGAGTAGGCATGATGAGGAATACATGTAGCTAATAAACATCAAGATGGACATTTTAAACCAAGTTGTCTGTGCTTGGATTGCAAGTTGCCATTTTTATTCCATTGTGTCCTTTTTACAAATTTGAAATAATGTTTTCTGAATAAACATAATGTATAATGTACACCCATGCATTCTTGACTGCATGCATGCATTGTGAAAATATCACGTTTGGAGAATTAAAAAAAGTACTTTGAATACTCAAGCATTTTTAAAAACAAGTATCACTATCATCGCTCTCTCTCTCTGTCTCTCTCTCTCTCTCTCTCTCTCTCTCTCTCTCTCTAACAGGTTTCTGCCTGCTAAAAGGAAGTTTTTCATAGCCACTGTAACTTGCTATTTACTGCGAGGTGCAATGCTCATGTTGGATTAAGATGAAATAAGATCGAGTCCTATCCTGTCTTGATTTTGGGTCTTCATTAATGATATAACATAGAGTACAGGGTAGACCTGCTCTGTTTGTAAAAGTATCTTGAGATAACGTTTGTTTGATTTTATTTTTCATTTTTTTATATTTTGGGCTTTTTGCCTTTATTTGATAGGACAGCTGAAGCGAGACAGGAAATGTAGGGAGTAGAGAGCGGGGGAAGACATGCAGGAAATGGTCATGGCCGGGAATCGAACGGGCGACCCCTGCGACGAGGACTTTAGCCTCTGTATGTGGGGTGCTTAGACCGCTAGGCAACCAGCGCCCTGTTTGTTGTGATTTGGCGCTATACAAATAAAGATTTATTTATTTATTGATTGATTGATTGATTGATTGATACTCCGTACTTTAACTCATTTAATAATCTGACTAAGGGATTTTCACTTGTATTGGAGTAATATTTGAACAAGAGTATCTGTACTTTGACTCAAGTAACAAAGCTGTTTACTTTGTCCACCACTGTTGTGAAGTAAAAAAGTTTTTACCTTCTTTCTCATCTTATAAAACCTGGGAGAGTTCAAACCCCTGTAAAGATCCATGCCAAAGCCAAGCAGCAGGTACAGGGCTTTTTAAAATGGTTCTTAAATCAACATGTGGACCATTTATGGCATCTCTGACTGGGGATCTCCTAATTTTCTCAGCATTTTTCATTGAGCATTAGACTGTGGCTTTATTCTGCATTTTTACTAGCTTACAGTGGCAGATGATTGTGAGATCTTAAAATGCCTAATAACGATAAGAAGAGTGGAAAATGTTAATAATAACCTTCGGCCTTGTTGGTGGGATTTGCCTGCAAGGCGCCAATCTGAGAAAAGCCAACTTTTTCAATCTAAAAGAGGGCACTGCTCTAATGCATTGCAAATACAAATAGGTATCGACCCACAGAGAGGAGAAGGGAGGGAGGGGGGGCAGGGAGAGGAGGGGGGATGGGTGAATGATAAAGGTCATTGGAGGTGTGCGCTGCATTCGTTCATACCTTTTGTCAAAGAGTCAAACACACGTCCCGTACTTAACCACATTAGTGTGGAGCAGAGAGGACGGAGAGGGACGGGATGCCATGAGACACACTCCTCTCTCTTAATGTAGGCAAACTGTTCCCCGAGCCCAAGGACAGCCATTACCTGAGGGGGAGAGAGAGGCAGCATGTGTGTGAGGGGAAGAGATGCTTATACTGGCGCTGATCTTGAAAGGGCCCTGGCCGATCGATGGCATTAAGCTCCCTGTGAAAGAGAGAAATCAATATGTTTTTAAAGGCGAAGCAGGCTGCATGTGGTGTATGCGTGTGGGCTTCATTGATACCGCCAGACGTGTTCAGAGAGAGGCTGCTCCTGAAAAAAAGAGATCACATTTCGAGGTCAAGTGGTTTCGTTTCCAATACTTATCTACAAAATCATGACACTTGTGAGAGACATGTACATAAAAAGTGTGTGTGTTTGTGTGAGGTGTCCAAGTTTGGGTTCCTGTTATTCCTGGCCAAATACAGGCCAGTATTTAAGGAGAACAAATGACAAACTGAGTAGGAAAATCAATAGTTCTCAAATGGGGAAAGTTGTGCAGAATATGTGAGCTCTGATGAGTTAAATAAGGATTAGACAGAAAGAAAGAATAAGACAGAAGACAAGAAGAAAGAGGCAGAACGACCTGTGTCTCTTTGAGAAAATTAATTGCTTGTTTAAAGACATTGCAATGCAATCAGTCTTATAGTTACTGACAGAAATTGCCTACAGAGGTTCACCACAAGGAGATGGAGTGGGAAGGAGGTCAAAAACAGCAAAAGAGAGAGAGACAGAGAGACAGAGAGACAGAGAGACAGAGAGAGAGAGAGAGAGAGAGAGAGAGAGACAGACCGAAGGGAAACAAAGGCCAAGGAGGCAATTTAATATCCATCAGTCGTCAAAACACTGCTAATCAATACCAAAGACACCCACTCTTCAACACTTTCTACCTCTCCTCTACCCACTCAAGGCGTCATTTTTTTCCTTCTATCTATTTCTATCTCTCTCATACACACTCACAGCAATAATTTACTCTTGACTTGGCATCTGGGACAGGGAGAGTGATCCAGTAGCAAAGAAAAAATCCACACAGATCTGACACAGTGTCCTCAGCGTACCTGCACTGACACTAACACACACCACTGGAGCTGTTAAATAAATCAGTGTAAGAAAGGAAAAGAAGCACAGCAGTGTAGAGAGAGAATGAGACGAAATTCAAAAGGGAATAGGAGAGCTTAGATTGCACAGAAGCTGACGTAATACAGATTGAGTTAGGACTTATTTCTTAGAAATTATGTACTGACTTATGCGTTTTATTTCCCTCTTTACAGTAACCATAAAAGGCTGCAGAAGTTCTGACTTAAGTCCAGCAAAACTAAATATTTCAATTATATCTGGGCCTGTATTTGTATTAAAGCGAAGATCAAAATGGTGTGAGACTGAAGAGGCACTGATTTGTCTGCTTTGTCCAAGTGCTTTAACCAGATACACGATTGAACTGGGTAAAATTGAGAAAGCCTGCCATCTAGTGGTGTCAAAGAGAAACAGTGAGTGAGACACATCAAAGGCAGTATCTGGTAAAAAGTCGTATTGTTAGGTTATGAAGTAAACTACCTCAAGCCTTGCACTTCAGTGCAATTTCAAGGAATCTTGTGTTTTAATTATATGACAGCATTTTCTGAAACTAAATGCTTATAACAAATCATATATGCAGTATTTTAAATAGACAGATATATCAACCTACAAACCCATATCTTGTGAAAGCTGCAGCTCTGTGATCATAAGAGTCCTGGGTTAGACATAACTTTGGTGCTGGATTTGGAACCATTGCTTGCAGTGGAGCACCATGAAATCTAAATATGCTTAACAAGTCAAAAAAAGTCGATCCTGTAACACATTCAAATCTTCCGAAGAACCAATACATTTTGTAGTTACATTACAGTATAATGAAGCTACAGTGTTCATCTTTCACAACTAAAGCTCATACAGCAGAGTTAAGCAACGTAAGACATTCAAATTACGTTGTGAGAAGCTCTTCAGTAAAAATGTGATCTTACATAATTCCCCCTAAATATATATTTAGCCCCTCATGTTATATAGGGATGTACTGTTTTAACCAAATACCGGTGTGGTTTTGGTCACTGATTACTTAACCCTCCTGCTATGTTGTGGGTCAATACCGGTTGTGGGTCAATTTGAAAAACAAAAACTAGGGAGTCATCTTCATTGAACCATGATCTGTGAGGATTAAATAACACCATTGCACTAAATATTGATTTAAATGGTTAGTAATGGAGTTAATAATGAGCTTAAAAAAATGTTTATTGGGATTTTTTGGGGATTCTGACACTTTTGTATCATTAAATATGCCCGGGTCAAGTTGACCCAGGAACATCAATTGCTGTCCCCTGAGGAACAAACATAACAGGAGGGTTAAGATTTCTTCAAGTGAAACTGAAAGCTTGAGGTCAAACAAAAGAGGACTCAGACTTTCTCTTTCTTTGACCACTGAGGCAACTATGACCACAAGAATAGACCAAATCATTGACCTTCTTTTTTTAAAAACAATGATTAAGTAATGGCTTTATTGAAGGTTAGTAAATGATTCACCAATTATCATTTTCAAAATTTAGAACACCTTTTGAGTTACCAGGTTGTATTAGTGTAGGCTGATTGTCTAACCTCATAGAGAAAACTGCTCCCAGGGACAAAAAAAAAAACACCTTATAATTTTATGGTTATAAGAAGGCCATGAGTATTTACTGGTGGATAACAGACCTTTTTGCTAAATATAAAAAAGTTACACTATCTAAGTAGCTTACACATATCCAAGTGTTGTTCTGGAGTAGCTTCCACTTTTCAGATGCTTTTAGTAGGTTACTTTTGGTACCAGTGTCTCTAAAATTTGTACAGGCTTCTATTGGAGACAATAGCTTTTTAATAATTATATTTTTTTCCTTTTATCTCCATAACATATTCAACTACTGAAACAGTAGAGTTTCCTGTTTGAACTTGAGTATTTTCTTGTGACTTCATACTTCTGCATCATTATAGGACCTACTATTGGTTAATGTAGCCAACATTTCCTTTACACTATTTGTCTTTCAGTGGTATGATTGAGTTATTTCTTGGAAAACATCCCAGAGTCTATCTTTAGTCTTCATCGTTGCTCATATGTCTCCACACTTACTTATTTTGATAACAACACTTTGAAGACGACATCACACCATTTGACGCGTTGGGTTATGATGAAACAACGTGTTACTCCACCGGACTCGTCATAATTAATGACAGAGAAAATACACTTCCTGTCTCTTGATCACATGACTAAGGGAGCCGCGCACGATGAAAACAAACATAAATTAAAAACAGTAATATTCAACAATATTTCCCAGATTTCTTTAGAAGTATTTATCTATGTTCTCTAAACTATAGGACTCTCATTCAGTACAAAAAACGTTATTGGACTGCTTATAAACGGCGCTATATAAATGGCGCTTATAAACAATGAGACTAAAATATTATGTATTTACTATTATAGGCCTACTGTTTATATCATAGATTAAAAGCTCATGTTAATGAATCAGTTATAGTAACTTTAGATCAGGGGTTCCCAAAGTATGGGTTGGGACCCCCATGGGGGTCGCGAGACAACCATGGGGGGTTGCTAGATGTCTTCCAGATTTTTTTAAAGTAATCTAAATTTGCTTATTTTACATATTATTGTAAAAATATAGACAGAAATAGTAGTTAAATTAAAAATAAAACCCTGCAAATAAGTGAATTTCATGAGTTTTCTGTCTTTCTTTGTTGCCAGATGACACCTAAAGTTCAGTAACACCAGGTCAGGAAACAGCCAAACTAATTTTGAAGTACGAGGTAAATGGAGTATGAAGCAACATTGAACCACTTCGAGAGACAGTGGGGGTCATAAGTCTTTGGTACCTATATTTTGGGGGTTGTGGGCTGAAAGGTTTGGGAACCCCTGCTTTAGATGACTGAAACGTTTATATTGATGATGGTAGGCTGCTGCACGTATCTTTTCTGATACTAATATACTTTCAAACTTCTATGAAAGGGGTTCAAGCTTATACAGGGTGTGTATTAATGGGATGGTTTTATACTGTTGTTATGTGGACAAAATGATTTCACATACTAAGCTTACTTAGCTTTAAACCACCAGGCATAAATAACCAGGGGCATGTCAAGAGGGGTGGCCAAGGGTGGCATATTTGGCACCCCTTGAAATCCAATTGGTCACCCCAGGGGCCACCCCAAAATCCTTAACTATGATTGCCTTTTTGCCTTGTCAGAGGTGGGGTTTCTATTAAAATCTATAATTTGGGATGAGTTGAAAGGCTGACAGTAGATTTCTTTATTAGTGCCCTCAAATGTGACTTTGAAAAAACATATTTTGTAAGACCTTAACGAATTAAGCTTTAGGAAGATTTATGCCACTTTGTCATGTTTTCTTTCAAGTCAAAAGGAATATAACAACTGTTTAATACTTTAATGAAAGTAGGTTGTGAAGACAGAAAGGGTAAATGTTATTTATTTGTAAATGCATTGGCCACCCCTGCCTATGTGAGAGCCTTAGGTGGGCCAACCAGGTCAAAAAGTTCTGGACATATTAACATTGCTTGATTATGGCAAATTGAGTAATTAATAAGAACACTGATAGTCTTACATTTTGAAGTTCTGCGTTTTGTTTGCGTCTGGTCCCTTACAGAAGGCAGACCAACAATAAGGTCATCATAACCTTACTGATGCTAATCACACACTGTCAAAACTCTGACAAAAATAGCCTCTTTAGACTAACAATTAGACATAAACACGGTTATTACATCAAATGGCATCATAGGAGAGTAAAATTAGCATTTGTATGGACGGACAGACGTACCGTGGTAGTAGTAGTAGTAGTAGTAAATGACATTGTAACATTGTAACATAGTAGTAGTAGTAGTAGTAGTAGTGTAAAATCCTCCACTTAGCTGTTTACCTTGACTGTCCATATTTGGGCCGGGTGGGGTTGTCGCTCGCATGGTGAACCAGTCAGCTCTTGCTCACCGCGCTGAGTAAAGGAAGTGAGTCACGCTGACGGTAATGTTACGTCTCTGTTGCTGCAGCCCCGAGAACTGAACAGAGAACAAGGAAGCAACATGTGCTGACCATAATAAGTCTAACACATCAGCGCAGACAGGCACGCACAAAGCCACGAGAGGAGACACAACGAGCCGAGGACGGTCACCGAAGAAACGCGTTTATATTCTAATCGTGAGTAACGTTTTGTTGTTCTTCTTTTATTTTTATTTTGTATATCTTTATTTTTTTAAATTTGGTTTATTCTAGTGAATGCGTAAACTTCTGGTAGAAATATTACTACTGCTCGTTTTGTTATCCTTTTTTTTTGGAGTACTTTACTGACTTTCATGTTTAATGATTTAGGTTAATGTTATTTCACTGACTAATTAAGAGGGTTTATAATCTTGTGCGGAAACTTTTTCTAGAAAAAAACATGCCTAGAACCCTGTATAACCATGAGCTTTAAAGCTCACATTCCAATTAATAACACTAAATTACCTTATAATAAAGAAAGTGAAATCTTTCTTTCTCGAAATTGTACAGAAAACTTGTTCCAACTTATTTCCACTGGGGGGTTTCCGCGCTGTCACTTAACCCAAACGCGTTATTTCCAGTATGAGTGTGGTTTCCTCTAACTAAGCAAACAGAGAAAGAGACAAAAGAGGGGACTAAACTCAGCTGTCCTTTCATCAGTTGTGTTTTGTTTTATGGTTAAAATTGATTGACTATTTATGACCAGCTTCACACCAACACGTGTCCTTTCCTTGGGTCACACACAGTTGAGTCGTTGCTGCTTTGTTGTGTCTCCTTTGTTACACTCAGACGCGAAAACAAGTTTCGTTGTTCCCCATGGTGAATATCGACGAAACCAAGTCCTCAAGTGGATCAAAATCTTCACGTGGTCGACTGTCAATCACATTTTCAAGCCTTTTTCAGACCCGATGACACTGGTTGTTATTATAGGTGTCAGACTGTTTAACCTAGTTTGGTAAACACATGTAAAGGTATGATACGTTCAACAACAACAACAACAACCTGTACAGTGACACGCCAAAGAAACGACATGGTTGTCCTTCCTCAATGCGCCTAAATACACAGTGTCATAGTTTGTGTTCTAGTTTTAGCAGCTGGGACTATTCTGAGTCTGCAAACAGGTCAAGCTGTTGTCTGTCTGCACACGTAAAATCCAAACATTATCAACAGTGTAGGATAATGGCAGTAGGTCACTGTTCAGTAAACATAGTGTGCAGATTGAGAAGTACAGATTTGGTGGTAGCTTTTTGAGGCCATCACTGAACCCTCTGATTAGATTAAAGAAGAGACACTTAAAGGTGAAGTAATCAGAGAAAACAAACATCATTACTATGTAGAAACATTTCTCACTATAAAGTAAACATGTAGTAATCATATGTGGGAACACATTTTGGGTAAATAAAAATAGTTGTGATAATCAGAACAAATAGTCTAACAATATGACATATTTACTTTTGATAACTCTGATTCCTGAACCAGCATCTCTTAATCCATGAGTCAGAGCTGATTACTGCTTGATTACCTGATCAAGACTATTTCTTTATTATTATAACCCTGTCAGTCATTCTGAACACTGAATAGTAAATGGTTGGCTGCAATAACTTGAAATTGTTGTTTTCTGATACTATTGAGCAAATGTTGATCAGTTATATAATGTATATAAATATAATGGTGAGATGGCCTGCCTTAGTTCACAGTCAAAACAACATCCACTCACTACATTTGGTTGCCTTAAAATCATCCAATTATGATTCATATCAGGTGAACTTTAGAAGTAAATGGCGTAAGTAAAAGTGACTATCAAAGCCCGAGACAAGAGAGGCAATATCACTTTTTAAATGTTATATCCTGCAAACCCATACCACTTTGACTCCGTGCTGAAACACCTTGTTTATTTGAAATCTTAACTTAATGTTTGGAGGACTTTTAACATTCCGTACAGTCGCAGCAGAAATCTTAAAAACGGATATCTGACCAGAAAACGTGTGTACATGTCTGTGTATCAGACAAAGTACCGAACCTGGATCCCCTCATAGTTATATTAATAGAAAACATATTTGTCAGGGATTTGAAGGTACTTCTACTTGTTCATGCTGTGTCACAGCCTTGCCACATCTCTTAAAGAGGAGGTTGTGGCTATGTCTGCCCAGACAATAACAATTTTCTCTCCAACACATTACAGAGGCTAATCCACAATAACAAATCACTGTTGAGCCTCAAAGTTCAAGGCACGGCTCTCTCATCAGGGTCATCAGCAGAATGTTGGCATGCTGAGTGTTAAAAGTTTGAATTGCCTTGGCCTGTATTGAACAAGCTCTTCTCTCTGGTCAGGCTGACATTGGTGCCCTACCCAAACAGACACGCTACCAGAGGATAAACAGCACAGTGAGATCACTGATTTGCATTTCGAAATACTTACCTGTCGACATCCAAGGGCTAGTTTGCATCTTATTTACCTGAATACAAGCTTTGGCCTTTTGTCAACACGGAGCCATGCCCCATAGCTGTAAAATGTCTGGTGCACTATATACACAGCTCCCCTGAAGGTTATAAAAATAGAAGGCTCAGGGGCAACTGCACAGGGAAGTGCTGTTATCACTACAACTGAAGTTCCTGCTCCTCCACAACTGACTGAAGGGAAGCCAAAGTCTGTTACCAAAATCTCAAACCACTTCACTGGAAAAATAAGTGTGTGTTATGTGATTACACAGAAAGACCAATTGCAAAAGTCCTCAAGTGTTTATATTTCCAAATCTTCTCTTTTTACAGACACCATGAAAAGAGAGGTGAGAGCTGGGGTCAACTTCCTCAAACGGCTGGCAGTAGCACGCGGCAAACTTGATGAAGCCAAAGCAGAACTGTTTGCTGAGGAGCTACAGAAACTTTTATGTGAGAGATATGATAAGCACTGGTACCCTGACTGCCCCAGCAAAGGCCAGGCATACAGGTACATAATTTTCACTTAAAAAATGTATTTTCTTTGTCTGATGCTGCTGCATTAAAGAGCAAAAGATTCCAGCTATAAAACGCTAACTTCAGTGTTTTCCCTTCACAGATGTATCCGGATAAGTAATGGTGTACCCTGTGATGAAGAGGTCTTCAAGGCATGTGAGCAGAGTAAGCTCACAGCAAGTGAGCTTGGCCTTCCGCCTGAGCTCACCCTGTGGATCGACCCACTGGAGGTGTGCGCAAGGTGAGTCACCGGCTGGCCTGCTGAGTCGGAGGCAAAGAATGAAAGAGACAGACGCACTTTCGCAACAAAGAGATCTCTCAGTCTAGCTTTCTGGGACAGGATGAATGAAAATGTGGAGAGTGAGGAGTAGGAATATGTGTGGCAGTGAAATTAGAAACAAACTGTGTCATTGTTTGGTTTAAAATGAAACACCGTGTCTTCGCAGATCTGGAGAAAACAGCAGGCCCTTCAAAATAGCCTCGTTTGACGAGGAGGATGGATGCGTGGAGGAGGGTGTGAAGGGAGAACAGGATGACTCCTCAGTGGCCTCAATAAACCTGGACACGTCAGATTACCACTCTGCTACCTCTTCAGATTGTGGCTCCACTGCGTCCAGCGACACAGAGGAGGAGGCGAAAGAAGGCGAGACAGAAGGAAAGCAAGAGAAAGAAGTCATCAAGAAGAAAGAGGCGGCAGAAGGTGACACATACACCATAGCGATGGTACCCAGGATTCGGAAACCACACGGGGATGGACCAAACAAGATCAAATACGTCCGAAATATGGTAAATACTTTTTCACAATGAAAGGATAAAGCCAATTATATTCTACATTTGTCTCTCTGTCAAGAATTCTCAACAAGCATACAATGCTTGTTTAGCAAGCTTATTCCTCCATGCCATAGAGCTCTATTGTTGTCCAGAAATGACCAAAAACACATTAATAAGGCACACTGATGCAGTAAATGATCCTGAACATGGGCACTGTACTCCCACATACACCATCCTACTGCAGATACTGCTAGAAAACAAAATACGTGTTGTATTTTTGCAGCGTGTGCCCAATTGTTAGGAAGTAATCCGCAGCTGAAAACAGGCCACAACAATTCTGATTGTGTTTGGTTCATTTTTGCTATAAACTAAAGTTCCCAGCTGTTTTGGGATTACTCTGAGCCTTTTGAAAACAATGAAAGTTAATATTTGTGACCAGCTCCTATAGATTTCTGCTAAATAGGGACACGTGGTCTGCAGAGAGGGTAGGGTGGTCTGAAAGCTCAGAGAGACAGTTGTGGAGTGTTGACCTTGGTCTTTTTATGGGTTGTGTTGACACTGTGATAACATTTCAGTGTTGCATGTTCTAGAAAGGAAAGTACCATTGATTCCTCCCATAAAGACAAAGTGTTTTTTACACCCATGCTGGAAACTCTCCACCACCCCTTCTTAATCTCTTGTACTCCTTCCAATCTCTCTCTGTTCAGCTCCCTGCTAGCCAGCAGTACTTCTACCACCCTGCACCAGTCTGGCCTCAGTACAAGAAAGGTACTCCGGTGTTTTTGAACACAGTGTGTGTGCCTCCAGCGCCACCACCTCCCCAGCAGGTATTTGGCTACTACATCCTACCCCAGCCGTCTCCACAGTTCATTCTGCCTCAGGCCACCCTGCAGCCGTGGGGGGCTGTGAAGGGTTAGACCGTCCGGGATGTGTGGGATGAAGATGGAAAGAGCAATAGAAGCGCCTTCAACTGAGCCATGCTGTTTCAGGTCTCTGCTGTGTCAGAGTTAAACTTTGGCCAAAAAAAGAACATTTTTACTGTAAGGCTGAAAGTTATTCCTTGCACAACTTTTAATAATTCCTCTGTCCTGTTTCTTTTTTCAATGACTTGTAATTTATAGCTTGTTCTCAGCATAGAGCAACCTCTGAACTTTATCTGTCACTTCTGCATTGCT
This sequence comes from Notolabrus celidotus, assembly GCF_009762535.1. Classification (NCBI taxonomy): domain Eukaryota; kingdom Metazoa; phylum Chordata; class Actinopteri; order Labriformes; family Labridae; genus Notolabrus; species Notolabrus celidotus. The sequence continues at coordinate 20,127,384 of NC_048283.1, forward strand.
AATCTTTTTTTACACGCTGTACACAGCAACACAGGCTTCAGGCACTGGGTGCTTGGACTAACTCAGGAACTCTCAGCAATATCCTCAATGCCGAACAATTATGTATTCAGGTGTTTTATTTCTTATTCTGGCTGTCTGTTTGGTCACAGTGTAAACATCTCAGATTATCAATGTAAAATGTGATTCAGGGTTTTAATCTAATGTAGCTAGAGTTACCCTATTTGTATATTAAGAAGAATATTTTTTAATAAACTGCCTGTAAATAACACACAACTTATAAACCATAGATTAATGCACACTTTCTAACCTAGAAGTTTTATTCCTGTTGTAATTTATTCAGCCACCACTGGATGGCACTCAACTCACAGCTTATACATTCACATTTTTATGAAATTGTATATTTAATAAAATAACTGGCTGCTGTAAATGTTACTTCATGGACCACTTAGTTTGTTTTAGATAGCTGTAGGATGTGCCTTTTTAAATGGCCCCTTGAAGCTGCTTTTTAAAAGTTTTGACGTGAATAACTGGCTTTGAAAATATGCTGTGGCTATAATCGTGAATGCACGCCTCATTGATTCTTCTCTGCTGTGATTTGTTTTTTACTATATTGGTTCATAGGCTATTTATTTCTCTTTAATGCAACTATGAAGCTCTTGTGAGCTTCACATTACAGCTTATTAAATCAACACAAGCTTGATGTATGAAGTTTTGTTTCCCTTGTTTTTTTTCTGCAGTCACAGTCTGTAATTTAAGAGCTTGGTTCTGTCTGTATTTTCTTTTATGAACACAAGTTACTCAGAGTAGTAAGGATCATCATAACTTCAGCTGAACCCTCAGGATGCTGCAGAGGAAGGACTCCTCTATGCTCAGTGCGTCATTAGCCCAAGGCCATGACGCTGTTCCTCCTTAAACAGACACTCTGAAAGAGGATAGGAGAGAGTTTGTGTCAAATGTATCATTTGGCCTAAAGAGGGTTTGCAGGAAATAAAGGAAATATTTGCAACTTAACTAAACAAGTCTAATTACAGAGACAGTTATAACAGTTGAGCAGCTATAGGCATGAATTGGCCAATAAAGCACTCATTTTTCTAAACACCTCTAATATGCTAGAGGGAGATAACTCTCAGAGGGCACTTGACCCCGGTTTAAATAACAGACCTGACAGAAGAGTTAAAGGCCATGACAGTGTTGGCAGACCTTGATTATTGTTTTGATTTGTCAACAAGTCAGATGTTGAGGGTATTCAACCACGAGGTGTCACTGTGTTGCTACTGTGGACCTCGCAGCTGCTGCAGCGCTTAAACACTAAATAAAATAGCTTCGGTTCATTGTGAAATAAATTTAGAGTTGCAACACAGATAATTGACCCTCCAACTAATCTGTATCTTGACTGGACATGTTTGGTAATTACAGTAATTAGAGCAGACTTGTCAAAACTTTCAGCCTAAAGAAAATTAAAAATACATTTTGTTTTAGGCTACGTGACAATAGGCCTTTTCTTCGCACACATAAACATACAAATACGTTATTTATGTCAGTCTGACGCATACTCCTAAAATAATAAACCATGCAAATACAAGTGCACAACCTAGTCTGTAAATGGCACCGGTGCGCGTACGCACGCCGCGCAGGTTGGTAGGAGTGTTTACGGTGAGAGTAAAGCGCAAGTGTTTTGTTGAACCCCGCTACTTCAATGAGCAACACACGAGAGAAGGGCCTGGTTCACAGAGCGGCCATCGGACTATGCCTTCCCCGACTGTGGGGGGAAGCAGCAGGGACAGCGGACAGGCGGAGGACGGTGGAGCAGAGGGGGACCACAGAGAGAGAGGCACAGGCGACCGCGCTCTGGTGTGCGCTTTGGAGATGGAGATGACGAACTGTAGTCTTCACGTAGACTCCAGAGTGGATAGTGTGAACTGCGATGGCTTGAACAATCGAAAAACTAACGATTCGGCAGAAGTAACTGTCTCGCTTTCAGGGAAGCGGACAGCGTTCATGGAGGGAGACGACCTGTACAGATTGCGAGACAGAAAGTTGTTGGTGGAGGATAAAAAGCGGCTCTGTGCGTTGTCTCTGGGCGCTGCTGTGCTGGGGATTCTACTCATGATCAGCCACGCAGAGTTATGTCGCTATGATACGGTAGGTTTGTATAAATTACCCCCAGTGATGACGAAAGTGTTATACTAGTCAAATTGTGTGCGTATGGCTGCAGATGTTAAGTTGTTAAATCTCTGTTTTGTTGAGAAAGCTTCCCAGTATGTCTCCTGTCTGCGTCTCCTCTGACAGTCTCATCATGATGCCATGATGCTAATACGTTCTAGTGTAATCGAATCAAAAGAACATAATCGAATCGCTGCTCTCTTCAACATATCTCAAAACGTACATTTGCAAAGTTAACGTTTTAACATCATCCTCCGTAAAGCATCTGAATTGTTAGTAACAACCACATTGCATTTATTCACGTTTGTCAAGCTTGTCAAGACATTTTCAGAGTACTTTAAAAAATCATTGTATTCTTGCCATGGGCATATGGAACATGTTCAATGTGGGTAATAGACAATGTTTTGGTTTCCATTGGTATGCACCTCTGCTAATATTTAGACCAATTCTTTTATTGATTTTAATAAATGTAATGCTGCTGTGAATGGAACTGTTCCATGGAACTGCATTGTATCACATTTATCATATCGTATGGAATCATATCGTAATGAAGCCTATCCTATCCTATCCTATCATATCTTATTGTTTATTATTAGACTATATTGCATCCAATCATGTCAAATCATGTGAATATCGTATTGTATCAAATCGTAAATTGTACTTTTAATATCCTGTATCATTTTGTATCATATTGATATATCACATCACATTGCATCGTAACCCATCTTATTCCATCCTATCTAATTTGGAACATATCTAATCCTTTATTGTATTTATCTCTATCATATTGTATCAAATGACATCATATGGTATCATATGATATGGTATTGTTATCAAATTGCATTTTATCATATTGTATTGTATCATATTATGTCGTCTATTATATATTGACTATATTTATATTATATTGTATTAGCCTGACATCACCAAACCCATCAGCCAGCTCACATTCATTTCTGCTGGCAGGTGGGTCATGAACCACCATAATTCTAAAAGAGTAACTCTAAGTTACCTTACTAAGTTATGCCCTATAGAAAAAGGAAATTTATTGAACAGATTCAGACCAACTTACTAAGGTTAAGTGGTTTGGCGATGCCAGGCTATCAAATCAAATCATATGGCTACAAACTGCATCGTATCGTGTGGTTTTATATCCCATCATATTTTAGCCCATTATTTCGTGTCCTATCCTATACTATCATGTCTCATTGCATTGCATCACATAGTACCGTATCGTGTCCTATTTTATCGTATTGTATTGTATCGTATCGTATCCCATCACATCACATCGTATCACATCACATCACATCACATCGTATCGTATCATGTCGCGTTGTATCACATTTAAACAGATATTATATACATTCATGTCATATTGTATCAAATTGCATAAGTGTATTTTATCATATCAAATTGTATTTTATTATACAGTACTGTTGCATGTCATATATCATATTCTTTGTGACAGCATCCTTCAGCAAAAGAAAATCATACATTTTTAAAAAATCCCAGCCATTTTAAATATATGAGTTCATGTATCCATTTCAGTAAGTACTACGAAAAACACTATTACACAACTGCACCATTTTGCTGTCATAACAACTTTCTTGATTTGCAGACAGCCTCTGCCCTGTGCATGCAACACACCAGCCGGACCTGCACCTGGGTTTTGACCCCCCCTGACCCACTGATTAGTTCTTCCACTTCCAGACACACTATTTGGTAGCACAGCCTCATGACATTAACATGCAGATCTCAGTGGATAACAATGCCAGGCCTCACAATCAACAAATTATTAACTCCCCCTTGAGCTCCTCAAGCACACGCCAGCTCCACATGTGGAAAAAAGTTCTCATGCATGCCGCAAAACATCAGACCACCTCCATTCTGCGAAGTCAGTGATGGATTACAGTGTCAAAGAACTGCACATTTCTCACTTAAATAAGCTGCAGTCATATGAGAAACCCATTGAAATAATGCCTGATTCCTGTGTTTAAAGAGTCGGAGCTAGAAAAACATGTTTGTGATATTAACGGTGCTGGCATGAATATTACATTGCTCCTCCAGTTTACAAATCCAACCAAGAACAGGTGTTGTCTCTCTATTTACCACAACAGGCATCAGCTAAGGTACCGTGCAAGTGCTGATGCACTGGAAAAGTGTTGTCTGCTGTAGTAAAAGCATATTATTTTGGTGAGGCTGCATTGCTCATTCAACTTTGGCTGTCAGCATTCATCTTAAACTTTATGTGATGTCAAAGTCAGGAATGTGAGCTGTGCCATCTTCATCTCATGTAGTCACACAGGGACTGTCTGGACAAAATATGGCATCTCTGAAGAGTTAACACCAGTCTGTGGTTATATTATATGCATACCTTTTCATGGAAATGCACGAAAAACAGCTCTATTTATGGAACCTTTTTCCACATTTCACCTCTTCCCCTGCAGCGAGATTGCTCCCAGTACTTCAGGCTATCTTTCCACATCATTAAGCACATAATTAGAGTGTTTGCATGGCCGGCTCAAAACTCTCTATGTCTTGAGTTTGACTGTGCTAGAGGCAGGACTGTGCACCTTGACCTGCTTGAGGCTCTTGTCTCTTTTTTCCAACTCATTATTAACTTTTCTGGACTGACTTCACAATTCCAAACATATAACAGATATTGAGGTTGGAAGCCAAGCAAGATGTCCAAGAAGGCAATTCTTGTATTTGGCAAAAAAGGGGGTAAAGTTAAGAATGTTGTTGCACTAACAAAAGTTGACCTTAATAGTTCTTATGTAGACCCTGTCCTCCTCTCTCACCTGTCAGAGAGGTCAGAGAGGCCAGACCCAGCACTAGTAGGGTTCTGTGGGAGTGTGGACATATTTATTTGTGGCTAGGAGCATAGCCCCTGTAAAATAATTTAAAGGAAATCCTCATTGTACCTCAGTAAATCACACCTTTTGTTACTCCCTCTCTCCAACAGCAGTAGCTAACTTAGAGTGCTCTCCCCTCTCTCGCCACAAGCCCCTTTAAATGTGATGCAAGGAACCAACCTACATATTCTGGCTCTATTTGGACTCTTCTAATAAGTATTATTGGGCAGCTATGCCTCATTGGTATACTCGAACACTTCAGCATGCCATCCATATGCTGAAGTGTCCTGGGGAAGACACTTGGGCTTGAATGGGAATAGTAAATACTGATGGGGCTTTGCATAGCAGCTTCTGCCATCAGCGTATGAATGTGATGTGAATGGGTGAAGTGACATGTAATGTAAAAGTGCTTTGAGTGGTCAGAAGACTAGAGAAAGTACTACATAAACACAGTCCATTTACCTTTCCAACCAATGTTTCAAGAGAAAGGGGAAAATTATATTTTTTAAGTTCTGTGTTTTTATACCAAATGATGCAATGTGATTGAGACTCAACAGCTAACTTAAATCACGCTTACTGTTGATCACATGCCTCACTATTCAATCCACATTAGCATTCTGTATAAGACACATGAAATAAAGATTGCATCATGAAAAATGTTGCCATTGCTGCTTCAAAGCTGTATTGAAGTGGCCCATATCTAGACGTCATGTTTCTGTTATATGGGGTGTTAAAGTGACTAAAGCATATTCAGTTATTGGATATCATTTAAATGAACTGCAGCAGTAACTTTTCCAATTAAGACCTGCCCACCACCAATAGTTAATTCGTTTGAACTTTCCTGCTTATTTGAGGTCTTTAAGGGCTAAAATGCAGCTTATTGTTCCTCTCTGAGAACTTACCAGCTCCACCTGTCCTGAACAATCTTTACATCTCCTTGAAGTGTCATTCTTACTTCTCACTAAATATGTGTACAGTGCATATCTGTCTTACTGTAAAGTAATTTGTCAGTTTCACCAAAATCATAGTATTTGTCACCTGAGCTTATCCCTAAATTGTACACTTTTTGATTGGTATTGAGTAAACCTGAATGTTTCACCTGCTGTGGTCTCTCCCTTCCTACGGCTTCCCAACTCCATCAGCACAATTATTGTTAAGGCAGTTATTTATAAGCCGATTCCAAAAGAGACCTTTAGTGCATTTGTGTGTAAGAGCTAATGGAATCCCAGCAGCCAAATTTTAAACTCTTTATTTATTACTGTACATACAAGCCAGACCACCTCCCTCCCTAGCCCTGAAATCAGTGTTATAGTGTTATTTCTTCTTTGCTTTGCCTTGGGTGGGTGGCCCACCCTGGTGATGGTGGCTCATTGTTGATCCAAGACTGAGAGTAACAATCTGTGTTAAGGTTAACCCAAATTAGGTTCGCAGGGCTCCAAATGACTTTTTCCAATAGAAAAAGCAAAGCAAAAGCAAATATAGAAATTCGGCAAGTAATGCTGTTGAATCTCTGTTATGGAATCTGTTGAGCTTCTAATAAGCCCTGGATGAAATGCAGACATGATGTGGATGCTATGTGAGAAACTGTGGAAAGCAGCACACCTTGCCAACCAACGTCACACCATACCACCTACACGCTCGAATTTCCTCAAGTTTGAAAGTTTGTAATTATCTTTTTTTTTAACTGTAAACCACATTAAGGTGCACTTCCTGTTCAAATCCTCATTTGACGTTGCTGCAGTTGCTTGAGATGGATGAATGACGGATGTAGATACTCCTTAACCTGCCGAGAAAAGAGCTTAAAGTAATCACTGATTTCACTTTCGTACAGTGACTGTTCGCATTTTGTGTCGAATTAATTGCAAAAATAGATTGGTTATGAAATAAGTGGAGATTCTTTTTGACTGACTATAAGATTGAAATTTTACTTTAAAACAGATGATTTACATTTATGAAGACACCTAGAGGTTTATAGAGCAATTAACCTTTATCTCTAGCTGTTACTGTATCTGTTCAACCAACATAACTACCCCTCTCTCTACCTCTACTTGTCTGCACTGTTCCCATCGCCATCTTGACCACAATGGGAACAAGATTCTGTTAAGCTCCGTCTCACTTTCATCAGATAACAGAGAACATTTCTACAATAAAATCAAACTTGCCAGAAGCCTTCATTTTATACCCTATCTTCCTTTTCTGTTTTGCTTCCCAGGACGGCCCATACACCGCCTTGATCATCATCAACTCCTCCATCAGCCTGTCCACTGGGTGTCTCCTGGCCCTCATTGTAGCTTTCCATTATAAAGACATCAGGGTGAGTGTGTTTTCGTTTACCCCAATGTTTCCAACAGTTTGGGTACCCTTATTGTTATGTGAGAGTTGTGCGTTTGTGTTAATCTTAAGCGTCTGACTTGCTATATTTAGTGCATGTCTTTTTAAATCACTTGTGTTTGTTGTTCATTTAACTTCTTTAAACGGATGCCTTGTTGGAGATACTTGAGGGCAAACTTTTAAGGAAGAGCTCTCGGTCCACTGATGATAGCCTCAACACTGATAATCTGTGTTGTATTTGCTGTCTGCATAACAAAGAAAAAAAAGAACCTGGATGAAAACTTCAGCCCACACAAGTTTGAACATTGTTGCAGCTACAATATTTTTTCAATCCAAATGGCTCGCTGCCGCTGTTTTCTAATTCAATATACATGAGGAGATTTGGATGAAATTAAGCAGAGTAAACACGCTTTTATATGCCCAGTCACAGCACGCATATTTAGTAAAGTGCAAGTTAAACAAGTGCAGAAAGTGCTGTATGTATGCACAGTATTAGTAAACATACTGGACTACTTTTCAGGACTCAAACAATCGTTGTATGCTTTCATTCTGAGTTTATACTCTCAGCCATGTTGTTCTCAGTTTGGTAGTAAGTCACGTGTGTCTGATACAAATGGGGACCATGCAAGTGTGAAGAGCAGATAAGAGGTTAGGGTGGAGATCCCAAACCCAGGCAGGGTTCAGCAAGGCCTGACGAAGCTTCAATGCTTTGGTGTCAGAGTCGATGAACTCAATCAGCTTATGAGCATCAAGATGCTTCAAGTCCCATCAGTGGAGATAGAGGAAGGAAACAATCTGAAAACATTGAGTTTATTTTGGATATGGGTTATATCATTTGAAATAAAATAAAAACATAGAAAGAACATTTTTTTAATAACGCCCTACTATAGTATCATAGGAAAATAAGAAGCATTTTGTGTGTGTCAGAGATAACAAAGTTAAGGAGAAATGAACCCTCATCCATTAGAATGGTCACACCCTTATAATAATGACCTCCATACTGTATATATAAACATTTTAACACAAAGATATGACTATATTTTGGGTTGTGTCTACCTCCATTAGCACTTTTATCATGTTTCCTCCCTTATGCTCTCTTACTGTCCTCCTCTGTCTTCCAGCTGTTCATCATTGATCATAACCAGGTGGACTGGCGTATTGCCATGACCAGCCACAGGATTCTTGGGATCAGTCTGGAGTTGTTGGTCTGTATCATCCATCCTGTCGGCTCATACAGAGAGATTGGACGCAATGCCACCTCATCTTCTGCAGCTTCGCTCTGTGTCTCCAGCCAGCCCGTATGGGTCATGATGGACATCGACCTGCTTTTATCAGTGCTGATGTTCCTGCGCTTGTACCTAGTGCACAGAGCCATCCTTCTGCACAGCAAAGTGCTGCTGAGCGCCTCCTACAGAAGCATTGGCTCCCTCAACAACATCAACTTCACCTTTCGGTTTGTTCTCAAGGTACTGATGAACGAATATCCTGCACGCACGCTGCTGGTGTTCATCCTCTTCTTCTGGCTCTCTGCATCCTGGATGCTTACTCTCTGTGAGAGGTAAGCAAGACTTCTGTGCATCTGTGTAATCAATAATAGTCTGACCATTAATATGGTGTTTGAAGGTACAACCCAAACATTTAGCAAAACACTAGTGTGATGTGTGTATTCTAAGGTTTTTAGAATTACTGCTCTATCTGAAGAGGCTGAGTGGGGTTGATAATTTTTCTATGATCCTGCTGACAACTGGCACTAAAGACAACCACCTGCAGAGGTCAAAAGAGATGATAAGCCCTTGCCCTAGCCCTGGAGTTTGAATTCTCAGTGACATCAACTAAATAATAGTTTTAAATTGGAAAGCTGTCAATGATCAAAAACTCCTGAAATATAATGAGATTCACAAATACAGCTATAATTTGCTTTAGGAAAGTAAAAAGCAGATTAAAAATACAGAATTAAATGAAAATATTTACACCTCAGTTTTGTATGCTAACACCTAGATACGATTAGCTTAGTATAAAGACTACAGACAAACAAAAAACGCCCAGCATGACTCTGTCCCAAGCACTTTGGTGTGGTAAAATGTATTTTGTTCTTTGTCCTGACATTGTTTTGGATGGACTCTGAGAGGATGCAGAACCACTGGATGGATATCTGCTAGCACTCTGTGTCTTCTGCTGAACTGGCCAGGTCTTCTTCTTGCTGTCATCATACTTACTCACAGAACTTCCACTAGCAATAGCAGTAGAAAGGCTTCTTAGGCTCATTTACATGCTTTGACTTTGCTTTCTGCCAGTTAGGCTTTGACAAAGTTTTGGATAGATTCAGGCTGGTTATTTCCCATATTCCCTTTCTTTTTTCCTTAGCTAAGCTAACTGTCTGGTAGCTTTAGCTATAGTTGGCTTAGAAACAGGACAGCATGTTAGCAGGAAAGCAACATGTGTGAATCATGTTATACTTTTCTGTTGTTTAGCATACTTTTTTTAGTCTACTACTCAGACATGTTTGCTCCACAGCTGTTTGCAGAACAAAAACGTGAAGTTCAAAAAGCCTAACTGACATTTGGGCGAAAATTCCTTGTGAGTTTTTCAGTTTTTGAAAGAGCTGTTTGCCAATTTTGACTGGACTAAGGATGAACGTGTAGAAAAAAATAACTGAGATAACGTTTGCTTTCTGCAAAAACCACTTAGTTTTAAGATCCACATCCACCAGATCCTCAGTGAAATTGAACATAAGCTACATTCAGATATCATGGAAACAAGAAGTGATAGTCCAAAGAACACTTTGTCCAAAGAATCAGAGGGCAATCAAATTGAGTTTTTAATAGACAGCTTGTCAGGGCCTCAGTTAATACAGACTTTTGAACGCCATGGTGAACTTATATTTAGAAATCTTCACTTTTGATAAAATGTATAAAAAGGATTCTGAAAACAAATTCGTATTAGCCTTTCTGGTTAACAATAGCTCAAAGCTGTACCTGCACTAAAAACAACACAGTGTGATTGCTTTCACTGTTTTCGATGCCTTTTTTCATAGAGGTCTGCACACACACATGCACACACACACTAGCATTTAACTTCCTCAGACTTCCACCTCCAGTCACACACATGTACTTTAGAAACACAAAGCGCTCCTTAGTTTAACATTCCTTCATAAATCTTGATGGTCAATTTGACTTTCCTGCTCAGAATGGATTTGAAATAACTGCTGTGATAGTCATGATTTTCTGTTTGGTTACTCTAACAAATTGCTCTTCAACGCAGGCCAACTAAACGTCAAAGTCAACGTTATCCTCTGCAATGTGTGTGACCAGTGTGAGGTCATTTGTTCATTTGAACCCTACAGGCGGTTTTTCCTCCACATGTCTCAGTCTTGTATATTTTTACTTGTCAAAAGTAATAAAACAGCTTTTGATTGAGAGATGATAAGACTAGCAAACCATTCAACACTCATCTGTTGCACCAGCCATTTTAAACATTTGTTCGTTGCCACTTTCAGAAGTCAGACGGACACTCACAGACAATGTGTCACCTGTTGTGGGCTTAATGAACTTATGCTTACCATGTTTTACAAGTTTACCACAGAATGTCTGCACTGTGGAGAAGAGCAATATCACTGATAACACTGTCTCATTTACTGAACACACCTTTATCAAAGTCAGGAGTCACTTTATAGACAGGAATTTGTGTGTTTAATTTACTGTGTCTAAGATGCAACGCTGCAAAGTCCAGAGTGATGGTGGGTACGCATGAAAAAAGTTTTGGAACATTTTCAAGAAAGGAAACGATTTCAAATCAAATCATAAGAACTTCATGAAAGGGAAACAGAAGGTTGTTGGGAATGTGAATTCAGACTTTTTTCCCTCCACAAAACTCTATCTCATTAGTGTAATTCGTGGTGTTAGTGTGCACTGGCATGGCTGAACTTGAAAATTGTTCAATTTGTCAATACATTAGACATATGGAAAGATAGATATCATAGATATAGTAGATAATTAAATGTTTCAATATTGTGGTTTCATAAGCAGGGTTCCATAGTAAAATGGGATTTTACAGGATTTTTTTATCATTATAATGTGGTACGCAGATTTTCTCGTATTTATTTTCCGAAATACACTGTTCCCAACTGTTTATTTGGTCCTTAAGTGGTTTATAGATGTTGATGCATCTATTTATTTTCCATAAAATCTTCAATACAAAAACAAAAACCCAACTTTCACTGCAAAACCTTTGGAAACCAATAGTTCCTTATAAACACAATTAACAAGCCTTTAATAATTGTCTCAGAACATTTCTCTATTTTATCTGCGTTGCATATTGAACATAGTTAATGGTCATGGGAGGAACTTTAAGTTTGTGTTGATTTTGTCATCCCCTGTGGACAAAGCTGTTTGTCTTATCCCTTTCATCCTGTTTTATTTTGGCATTCAAATGTATCACTCATAATCAACACTTGCTGAGGAAAATGTAAGTGTAAAGTTGTTTCCTCGGCGTGCTCATCTGACACCTACGCCCTGGTACTGCGTGCAGGTAGTAAAACTGACTACATAGAAATTACCCATCTTGTAGCTGATGGTCTGGTTTGCTTTTTGTTCATCAGAGAGAGTTATCACTGTTAATTAAAAATGCCAGTGTACAATTTAAAATGGCAAAAATGACATACACAATGGACGCTGCTTTGGGTTGGAAATGAAAACTGGGTTGACATCCAAATCCCAGTATTGTGATGACATCATCCCCCATTATTGGACAGTCAATGATTATTGGTTGATGAGAACAGTAGTTTCATGTCAAAACCCAACATTGGTTTGTCATTAACCTCAACATTGGAACAAAGTATAATTTTTAGGGCCATGAATATCAAGTTAACCTCAAAATCCAATGTTTGATTGATATCATCCATGGACACTGGAGACTCATTGGAGTTTGGTTATCTAACAACACAACTTGTAACCAACAAATTGTATGCATCTAAAGTTCAGTTGACATTATAAGGTTAAGCAGACATTGGGTTTTAGTTGCAGTACCTTACAACTGAATGTCAGGATGGAGTTGGCTTAAAACAGTTTGAAGAAATTTGACTTTGACTGCAACATAATTTAAAATCAACAAAATAACAATTCATATGTAGTAATTATTCTTTGTCAATTGCATTTTATCTTAACATTAATCCAACATTAACCAAATATCAATGTCCATGGATACGGGTTGCCAGCTGGGTTGACTTCTCTCATAACTATAGTGGTATATGAGTACATTTTACATATTTGGTGACATTACACTCTCAGTTCTTTCTCTGCCCTAACAGGGGGACCGAAGAAGTGACCAGTAACATGAACACAGCGCTGTGGCTCATAGCCATCACCTTCCTCACAGTGGGCTATGGTGATGTGGCACCGCACTCCAGCTGTGGAAAGGCTGTGTGTCTCTTCACTGGAGTCATGGTAAGGTTTGGTTGTTTGTTTAAAGAAACTAAAGACTTAGCACGTTTTAAAATGCATTGATTACATACAATACAATAGAATACAATACAAAACAATATAATACAATGCAATACAATACAATACAATACAATACAATACAATATAATACAAGCAGCCATGTTATTATTTTGAAGTGTATGTTTTGGCCTGTTTGGCCTCTTTGCAGAGGAGTGCTAGCCAGAATGTCTTTCGTGGTTTGAACACTTAGGACATCAGTCTGGTAAACAAAAAGAATGGAGAGATCTTATCAACATATCACTTCCATATTTGTTCATACCAAAAAACCTGACATTTCCTTGCATGGACTCTGACCTTGATAAGACACCAAAACAATATGGTCTGTGATCGTTCTTTTCATTTTCATTTAATTATGTTTCGCTTTCATTTTATGCTCTGTTCTTTCGGGCTCTTTTCCCTTGTCTTCTCTTCCATTGGATAGCATTCAAGCCTCTCTTTTCCTTTTTATATTTTTCCCATTACGTCCATTTCATTACATTCCTCTCCAATATATTGTTCTGTTTTCTTCAATTTTATTGCCCTTACTTCTTGCCCTATTCTCTTTTGAATTGTTCCATATCATCCTCTCTGGTTTGTTTCATTCCCTGCTGTTTCTGTTTTGTTCCATTGCAGAAACCCTTCCACACTATTTTCCTTCACTATTTGGTTTTCCCATTTCATGTTGAGTCAGTTCAGTTTGGTTCATTTCTCTCCAGTTATATTCCAGCCTGTTTTGCACTGTTCCACTAGTTACCTTGGACACATTACACCCCCTTTGCCCGGCTGCACACCCTAGCTGTGCTGACAGACATGAATGCCTTCATTCCACTGTGTGTGTGATTTAGATCACAGCTGCAAATAAATGGACGGGGCTCATGCAGGACCTTGGCGGTACCAGGCACTCACATGAAAAGAGATGAGCAAGGGATACTGTAGACATGAAGCGGGTGCTTTGCTGTCCTAACAAAACATCTGTACTGACCGACTGCAAGGTTCCTGCCAAAGGATCACATCATTTTGCTGTACTTACAGACTTTGTCCTTGTCCTTGGTACACCTTGCACAGATATCTTTGAGATTGCCTTAAATTATATATTTAATCACAGAATACACAAATAAAATGCCATGATGCACTCTATGAGCTATGGTTCCAAGCCAAATGATCATAACTGCATCAAATTTTCTCAGAAAACTCCTTAGATGTTGGTCTTGATGTGTGCCAAAATCTGTGAGTTTTTGTGAGAGGGGGTGGTCATGGCTTGGTGGCAAATGTATAATCATGACTCACCATGAAAATGTAAGCATTTATAACCCAACTGTACAGTAACATAACTGGTCTAAATTCTTTATGCTTAACAAGTATCATGGCCTGAACACACCCATTCTGGAATTTTCTATAAAATTCACAGCGCTGCCTTCTGGTTACAGAACGTTAATGCTTCCATAAATTCCCAACAAATCTGGTTAGCCAAATTCCACTCAAATTTGATCAAGTGCATCTTATACCTTTACCCTACCTGCTCCCCCATATACATATCTAATGAGTCTATGTCCAACACTGTTTACATGGGTTTCGTTGTTCACCCAATGAAGCAAAGAACTTGTGCAGTCACCAAACCTGGTACAAACGATATGCTAAGTAATTTGAATATCCTAGAGTAAAAGCAGAAAAAGTTTTACAGTCCGTTCAAATATTTGGATAATACTTTCTTTAGGAAAAAAAACCATCTAAAATGCTCTATTTTCTGTTTCAGCAAGATCAAAAAGTTTTAATTAAGGTGAGGAATGAAGAAAAGGGTAGGAGGTAGGGTCAACAGATAAGATAACGGGTTAAGAGGATGGGGAAGTTATATTTCAGGTAAAACACAAAGAGCTTACAGTAAAAGAAGATAAACATTAACATACTAGAAGAAAGGATTGTCTATGTGTTTCTTGGAGAGGTCATAGACTTTGCTTTGCTGGGTCAAACTCTGGTATGTGCAGATAAGAGTCACTAGCGGGATCCTGGATGTGGGCACCAGTCCGGTTCAGACACCTCTGTGACAGAGTGGAAAACAATCTTTCCCCCCTCTCTCTTTCTCCATCTGCCTTGTTTTTATAAGTTTCCCCCCTTATAAGGGAAAACTTTCCACCATATCCATTTTTAGGTGGTTTATTGCCTTTGGCACCAGTGCAACAGGAGGGTGTGCCAACCTGTGCCAGGGATTTGGAAAAACTAAATTTCCTACTCCCATCAGGGCAGATCTGGCCTGGGAGCCGGTCACTGGGGCTCTCACACCTGTAGTACAGTCGGTTAGCACTTTTGCATAATTCCAGCCATAACTCTATTCACAGCTGTGTTCAGGGGTTGACAACACTGTTTGCATCACATCTCTGTGTGGGGATGGATTCATGGAAAGAGTGTGTACCTCCCAGGTTTTACAGACAGTGTAATGATAGATATTTAAGGCTGTTGGAGTGAAGGATAAATATATCATTTAAAATTGTGGTCTGTACTTTCATATGCTGCTGCTTGATGTCGCTCTCTCCTTCTTTCTTTCTCTCTCTGATGCAAGCTGAAAAGGAACACAGGTAAAGACTGGTTATCATCTTCCTCATTGGACATAAAACCAGTGCAGTATTTTGTCTGTGTCCTATGATGTGTCTGTTTGTGTGACCATGTGGATGTGAATATCTAAATCTCCATCATTCGGTGGTTCCCTGTCCAGCAATAGCACAAAGCTACTCTTAAAGCAGCTCTATAGTCGTTTAAATATAACTATGATTTATTAGACAAAGCCATATGAGGCATTAGTATCAACATGCAGTTTTCCCTTGAGAGACAAGACCCACTCTTGAGGTTTTAGACAAATTTAGGCTTAAATTCAGTCTCTAAAAGTGAAACATCAGTTTCTCTTGAGTTCTGCCTTGTTGATGTAGCTGCAGTAGTTTGGGATTAAACTCCACTGCTTACAAGATTGCAGAGAAACTGTGTGGAAGATCAAAAGATGGTAAATCTGTGAGTAACCATGCCAACATATTTTTGTGCCTGTCTCTGTGTGTGTGTTTGTGTGTGTGTATGTTGGTTTCAGGGTGTAGCCTGCACAGCCATGCTAGTTGCAGTGGTGAACAAGACGCTGGCGTTGAACAAAGGAGAGAAGCACGTGCACTTTTTCATGCTGGACATCCAGATCTCCAAAAGGGTAAGAGCAAATATGTTTCGTAAAGGTAAAAGTAATCATAGTGATACAGCTCAAATCATGCAAGGACTGTAATTTGTGCTGGACCAAGGTATGATTTATTTTTTGGAAGAATTTTACTTAGTTTTCCTCATCAGAAATATGACTTTTGGATGTGCACACATGGCCATTTTTGCTGTTTCTCATCCTTTGCACCACAGACTGGCTTCACTTCAAAGGCAGTACCAGAATATTTTTTGCATGTTTTGGCCCTTTCACCACTTCTTATTTACACTCGCGTTACTGCTAACTCATGTTTAAACTGTACTGTCAAGTTTTTTTGAGTCTTAAATGTACTTTCCCTTTCATTCATCACCCTGCAGAAACTTGAAACTTGTTTAAATTAGGTAATTCATTTCAGTGGATACTATTTCTGTGTTTATTGTGTTCAAAGTTACTGGAACAGTGTGTGGTTATTCAGCTGAAAGTGCAGAGTGATTTGAAAAGTCTGTGCTGTGTTGCACAATAACAGAACTGAGTTCACTAAATCAAACTTTGGTAAAAACAGGACGATACAGTGATACAATGGTAGTGTGGGGGACTCTAGGTAAGGGCCAGGTACACTTGAAGACTAAAGATTTACTTTGGATCGAGTGGAGCCAGGAAAGCAGTTTTCAGGCACACTGAATAGCCGAGGATTTTGTAAAAAGACTTACTTGATTTGGGGCATATCTCAAAAATGCAAATGTGATTAAAAAGACGTCATAATTTTAATTCTGTTTTTTCACGGTGACTATATCTGGCAATATATTGTTCCTATTGACTTTTTTTGAACCGTATTTGTCAGTTTATCTACTTTATTGTTTATCTATTTCTCAAATGCTGATGCAATTCAGCCTCCATGCGACAAAACAACATTGACATGACATTTGAAGGTGCTCAAATGGGAAGGTACTAAATCTGAAAACAGGAGCCCTTATTTTTGCAGCTTTTTGAGATAATATTTATCCATCAATCAAATAAACTTCCATATATAAATGTGAAATAAACAGTCAACTTCCCGCCCTACTTTCAGAGCTTATTATCCAGCATCCAGACAAATAAGAGTAACCCTAAAGCGGATGGAAGTGTCAGGGTGGAAGCGACGCTACTTTCCGTGTCGCATGTGTGTTTTGGTTTTTGAGTCTTAATATAATTCCTTTTTTCCTTAAATAAGAGACACCAGAGGATGGGCTGTGTGGGAAAAGAGGAGGGAGATGAGGCCTGCCAACCTTTTTATAGCATTCTCAAGGTGTCAGCCGGAGGAAATCATCTGATCTGTGTCAGGAAAGAAACATGTGTCAGTTCGGGACGGTGCAACAGTGGGCAGGAAACCAGTTCAGCTTACGTGTTTGTGTGTGTTTGTGTGTATGTGGAAGCGACTTACAGGGGAGTTACTCTGTTTGTAGGCTTGGACAGGATTCAACTGGGAGGTGTCTGATAAACAAAAGCTTAGAAGGGAGCATTGAAAGAAGGCTGGAAGAATGTTTTTAGGGAAACCTTAAAGTATAATGTTGATGGAGCTCAAATTGCTTTAGTTCTGTTTGTGCTTTTTCTACAGCTTCTTGTTTAACTGTAAAGCAGTGAGCGACTCAAGTAGGTGCACCACGTTGGAGGATACAACCATTTCCTTTCTCCTCGTGGCTGCATCCTGTCACAAGGTGCATCTTTATGCCTTTGCTGGTGGTGTTGTGTGCATGAATCTTCAGTCCAGATTTACACTGATGGGAACAAGGGAAGACATCTGGATGCGGACACTGACAGCCTCTATTAATAACCCTCACAACAGGGCCAGAGTGATATCATCACAGGGCTGTAACAGTGATTTGTGCAGGAAGACAAACAGACATGAATAGGATCAAAGGGAAAAGTGCACAAAGGTGATACAGGAGTAGTTCTGAAGTGTTTGTACAAAATCTGAAAAATAAGATTCATCACTCTGTTTATCTGAAATGGTTAAACAGGAAAGACTACCAGATTGAGTCAGCTGGCCTGATTGACTCATGGCTTTGCATCCGGATTTGAAATGATTGATTTGAACAAGATAAATGTTGTTTTCCTCAGTCCACTTTGCAAGTTTCACTGACATCTTAAAGGCCCTATTCCCACATTCCTTTATCTTTCAACACCCTGACTTCCAATCATTTAACCTTCTGATGTTTCATAACCAGATCCGCCATGCTGCTGCTAATGTGCTAAGGGAATGCTGGCTACTGCACCGCACAAATCTAACTAAGGGCAACCGCAGCGAGCACCGAAGACACCAGAGAGGCCTGCTGGAAGCTATCAGAGTGTGAGTTACTGTCACAAATTGACACCTTCATGCAGGACGTGTGTGTGTGTGTGTGTGTGTGTGTGTGTGTGTGTGTGTGTGTGTGTCTGGGAGAGGGATGTAAGAGGGTGATGGTTTGTGTGCCCTACATGTGTATTTTACCGGCCATTAACTTTGTGTCAACAAGCTTAACCACAGTGTCACAGTTTTTGACGGCTAATTTAGATAGCTAATTAGATTGAATTTGCTCTTCTGTAAGAACAGGGATTTTACAGAGTCCTCCCTGTTGTTAAATAGAATTCAGACAGACATGATCATGATCATTAAATATCTTCACAGATAGTCTAGTGTGTCGTAATGCACATCACTTTCAAAACAATACAGAGCCATCAAAATAAAGCGCCTTCCTTCTGTCGCAGTTAGTTTGTATCTTGCTATTGTGCGTGAGCTCCTCTTCCAAGAACAAGTGGTTTGCACAAGACAGGAAGCCCAGAAGTGTGACTGTATAGTTCATTATCCAGACAACAGGATCGTGAGTTTGTGTGTAAACAGGATCGTGAGTGTGTGTGTAGGCCAGGGTGGAAGGGTTGTACTTCCTGTTTTACACCGGGCACAACCACTATAAATAAGCACACTGCAGGAAGTGTGAGCAGGAGGAAAATACACGTTATGGGATTAAGAGCAGTATGCAAGACTTTCATTCGGATGTCTTCAGGGACGTATAGCTTTACAGCAATATGGGTTTGGATAATTTCCTTATTGTGGCATTTAAACCCTGAGTGTAACTCTATGTGATGTCTTATTGCCGTCTTACAAAGAAATAGTCTTGCACTGGTAGTTGAAGTTTTCTTCTGTCTCTGTTTGTGTGACATTTAGATACTTATAATTAAGAATAAGTTGTTTCAATACATGAGAAACATCTATTGTATGTCTTTTTCTCCTTACAGATTCAGACATTTACGCCTCAAGCAAAGAAAGCTGAGAGATTACGTGAGTGAGATGGTTGACCTCCCGAAGGTAAAACAACAGCTCATACTGGCATATCTAATACAATATATGATGACAGAGCACTTCCTAAAAACACTCACTGCATACTTAGAAACTGCTTTTTATTCCAAGAAGCTCAGATACGCTGAAAGTGTGTTTGAAAGGCATCATGACATGTCTATGTTCATTAATGCAGTGACACGCTTTTTGAGAGGAAACATTTATAAGAGTGCTTATCATGGTATCATTTTTACATGTCATACTTTCTAGATCAGATGCTGTGTAAATTAGCCCTAAATATTACAAACCACAAGTGTAGACCCTTGGTGAGGTGTCAAAAGTGGAACGTGTGGTTACTTTGCATTCAGTTTAAATCAGTTTGACCAAACCAAGCAGTTCTCTTAATTTGTTGCATCTGTTTTAAAAATGAAGTTGCAATGATGATGAAAAATGTAGTTAAACAGGAAAGTCTTTCCTCTGTGCAGCAGATATTTACTATGTACATGCAGTAAATCCAGTAACCCTAGACAGGGTTATGTCTGTATTTGGGCCTTCCAATGTTTTCCCTGGATGATACAAAAACCTTTGCATCTGCATTGTGCATCTGATTCCAACAGATGCAGATGATCATGTGCGACCTCAGCGCCAATTGGAATAACTCTTATCGGGAGCTGGAGCAGCGAATCCTCTCCATGGAGCAAAAGTTAGACGAGCTCAGTCGCTGCTTCCAACAAACGTCTGAGCTGCTGTTTCATGTCCTACGTCACCGCAACCCCGAGATCAGGTAAACAAGGCTTACGACGGTGTAGTGCAGGATGTGGTACAGGAACATGCCAGCTAAGAAGAAACATATACATTTTATTCTTTTGCAGGTGACATGGCTTCATGTTATAGAGACACTCGTGTGTTTGCCTGCAGTGTCCATGAAAGGGAGAAGGCAAATGCTCTCCTCACAGAGCAGCTCGAGACCGTTAACATGCTGAACCACTTGGAGGACTGGCATACCTACCAAAGATCTCATCTTCTGGCCCTGTGCTGACTGCACTGCACAATGACTCATAGCTGTAAAACTGTACAGACAAAAGAAGCCCTCCAGTCTTCTTCTCTGTGGGAGAATCACAGTGCATCTTGAGAATCTGTTATATTCAGGAGGGTGAACAAAGAAGTGGATTAATCTCAAACCAGGTCTACAGAGATGCTCTTTTCCAGGGCTTGCCCTCTTTTATTTACTATGTGTAAGGTTTCATTGATGGATTCCTTCTCTTCCTTATTCCTGTGGAATAAGATATATATTTGTACATGCTCATTTTATTTTTATCCTGATACAATATATGACAATGTTAACCAAAACGTTTTTATAAAAACCTTGCTCAAATCCTCTTTTTCAAAAGGAGACAGTTTAATGAATGGTAAGCACACTGTTAGAAAACAGGGTTTGTCTTCTTACATTTTCTCATCATTCCTCCCTGTTCTGCTTTTACCAACTCACCAAGTGAATGATGAATTAAATGATGTGCCTTGATGCGCTTCAAAGACAAGCAACTGAATTATAACTGAAGTACTTTCAAAGAAAGCTTTATTTCTTACTAAAAGTTTTTATTATATGTCAACAGAAACTCAGACAGATTCATGTCTACACTTCAAAATATCATCTAGCGGTTTACACCTGTTCTAAGAACGAACTTGAGTGCAAGATGCCTTGTAAACGTGTCTTTCAGCAAACCAACAGCTCCATCTAGTGGACAGAAATTTGGCATTAACTAAGTTATTTTTACTACAGTTAAAATCAAATCATTAAGTTTTAATACAACCATAAAAAAGTTCTAGACCGTCTCAACCTGAATAACAAAACTTATCAGGATCAAAACATTTGGAATAACTTTTAGTGAAACCAAATCTGAATCCTGAAAAAAACAAAACACGACACCTCCCAACAAACCTCACTGTGTGAGAAAACACGTGTGCAAAACTGGACTCACTCTTCTCTGGAGGATAAACTGGAGCTTATTGTTTGTTCATTTGTTTGTTTGAAGGCTGAAGAATGAATAAAAGAATATAATCACTGTGGGTTTGTTTTTAATGATGTCAAAAAAGGAACTTGTTGTAACCGTGTTTGCTGTGTATCATTTGCACATCTTTACTAATCATTCAGCAACCAGCCTAGACATGTATGTAATAAAAACCATTAAGAAAGAATGTGTTACAATTTTGTGACTTGGTTATATCGTGTTATTAATCCCTTTGGTTTATCCCCTGTATTTGAAGTGTGGTGCACGCAGTGGGGGAGGACTACCCAAAAACAAAAATACAGATACTGTGGCGGTGCTTCATCATTTCAAGTGCTTCTTCACACATTTTGTTTTTGTCCTGTTTTTAAGTTGGTGCCATATGTAAGCTGAAGGCCTAAAAAAGAGCTGTCCACAGTCGCATGTAAAGGGCATTCTGCATTTTTGTTTCACTTTACGTTTTGGCTTACATCCAGGGTGGGATTTTTTCAAGGACTTTCCCTTTAAGTGATTAGCTAAGACTGTTGCTCCTGCGAATGTCCCCCCACAGCTGACACAGATGTAGCTCATGTTCTCCGAATGCTGCACACAATGTCGCAGGAGATGCAGCTGGTGCTTGAAGGCTCGGCCGCACTGGCATTGGTGTAAGCGGCGGCCCCGGTGGAGATAGCGGTGGCTAATGATGAGGGAGGGCTGCCGGAAGATGGCGCCACACTGCCTGCAAGGGTGAGGAGCTTTGGAGCGCCAGCCTGTGTTCATGCGTTTCATCAACGCCACGTCATGGCTGTCGTTTTCAAACATGGCTAAAATAGTCGGTGTTTGTAGGGAGCCAGAGTCTGTAGAAGCTGGAGTTTTATCAGGTGAGACTTCAGTGGCATCGTTGGTCTCCGCTCTGAAAGGCGTGGCAGAAGATGCAATGCATGTTGGTCGGCCTAGGAGGAAGGAGTAAGGACTTGGTTCATCAGCTTGGCCATCATTGAGCTTTCCATTGAGAGCCAGATTGAAAGCATCTGGATTAATCAGAGCTGAATGGGTTGCTGGTAAAATTTGTTTATCTGTCAGCATCGATGGTTTTCCAATAATGCACACTTTGGTGCTCACTACTGATGTGTGGACCTTGGTGACGTGGTGGAGCAGAGTTCTCTCAGAGGTAAAAAAGGATTTGCAGATGTTACACACCTGGGGCATCGACTCCGAACAAAAGAGGGACAAAGGAGATTTGCTCTTTTTGGGACAGGGGTGCTGATAGTACATGACCTCGTTTGAGAAAACTTGTCCACAGATGTCGCAGGAATACAAAGACATGTAATGTTCATTGAGTAACTTCTGGGTCGCAAAAAGCTCCTTGCACAGAAAACACTGATATTTCACTTTTACACCACTGCAGTGCAGTAAATGGAGCTTCAGTGATCTGAAGGGGCCTCTACCACAGTTTGCACATATTGAGTTTTTATTTGAAGGAACAACTGCAGGGGAGGCTTTCGATTTTGAAAGATGAGAAGAATCACTGGAATCATCGGTTGAACTTGATTCACCGTCTGATTCTGGATCACCTGGACAGAACCCTGCAGGTTTGGTGGGCTTCTTCTTTTCATCGTCTGATTCTGAGCTTGTTGAATCATCCGACTTCTCACCGTACATTTTACAAACATGGCCATCATCGTCACTCACTACATACTCCACGCTGCTTACAGCTTTCTCCCGCTTCATCCGTACCCTTCGTCGAGTTCTCATTTTGGAGTCATGCACTGTTGATTATGTGCTTTGCAGTACACTCAACTCATTAGACAAGTCTTCACTGTTGTGGTTTTTGTGTGCAGAAATCAAAGAGTGAGCTTCTAGTAACAGCACTCATGCTTGTTCAGGTTCCACACTTTACTGAGAGACACTTTTTGCAGAGGGATGGTGAGTGTGCATTGTCCAGGGATGTAGAAAGGAACGCCAGGTGTCAGAGAAGGTAATCTTGCAGTCCTGGCAGGTGGCTTTAATATTGTGGCTTTGGTAGCATGACATCAAGGTTGCTGTTACGGTGAAATTTTTTTCACATTCCCAACATTTAGCTTCTGAATGTGGATC
The DNA here is from genome assembly GCF_009762535.1 of Notolabrus celidotus. Taxonomy (NCBI): domain Eukaryota; kingdom Metazoa; phylum Chordata; class Actinopteri; order Labriformes; family Labridae; genus Notolabrus; species Notolabrus celidotus. The sequence continues at coordinate 20,150,747 of NC_048283.1, forward strand.
ATTATCCTTCATTAATGTGGAATCATGCTGTTATGCTTGACTCTTCAGACATGAGGAGCTGGTCCAACTTAGATCTGGATGGTCTGCAAATAAGCACAGAGAATGGAAACATGTAAGAAACATTAAGAAGTAAATCAACAGTTTTTACAAAGCATTACAGCATCATCCCCACAGAGGACAGCTTTTGTTAGACTGAAGATACTGATATACCAAAATTACATAAATGTCATGTTTGTTACGCTATGAATTATGTGGAACTGTCCACCCAGAGAATCTTGTATCCCAGGGAGTGATACTGCAGCTGTCAAAGCGTAGGTGGAAAGACTGAGGAGTAGCTCCATAAAATACAGAAAATGACGTTATGATATTAATTTTAATCCACACAAATATTAAATAGGTGAGCACATAACCCGAAACAGAAACTATCAAATGGAACCGGTTGTCGAATAACTTGTATTTAAGACAATGTTTCATACCTACTAGCATGCTAACTCAGATAGGGAGCAACGACTTGATACAGCATCTAGCACAAAGAGGAATGAAGTGACCATAAAGATAATGGTTCCGTCCAAGGCTGTGTTAAGTGTTTGGCTCCTGTGACTTATTTCCAGACAGCAGTTAGAGAAATGTGTGGCAGATTTAGAGTAGTCAACTATGATGAGTACTTTGGTCCCTCTTTTTACTGGGATTATTGCCAGCCTTGGCAAATCTTGCTTTAACATAAGGCACTCATTTCCCTCCCATGCTCTGTGTAAGAAGTGTATTAGAGAGGAATGTAACAATAAGAAATACATTGTGATTCACTTTCATCACCAAATGTCACTTACCTCAGTCTGCGTATATGGGACCAAATAAATTCTGCTTCTGGGATAAAATCATCTCCTGCCTCCAGATTAGAAGATGAGGGTTAGGTCCATGCCAGCTAATGTTTTACTATAAAACATAAAAACAGCTAGCGTTAACGTTAACTTGTACGTGACGCTAATAACTTTAGGAGTTCTGAAAAATAAAGGCCACTTTTCAGGTTCTGGGGCTGACACAACCCCATCTTAAAGTATGGATGTCAATCATGGCTTTAAACATGAAAAAACATCCTTGAAATATCAGATATAAAAATTAATGTCATGTTGATGATGGCGTCCACACACTGCGAGCATCTCCACATCCGTTTATCACCGGAAAAGACTTGCCTACATCTCCCAGAATGCACTAGCTTCACTTTCAACGGCTACGACTCTCAAAGTTTAACACTTCGTGTTTGACGTACTTTAACGAAAACTACTGAGCTAAAGGCAGTAGATAAAAATGAGTACAAATTAATATTATTTGAAGCCTCACGAAAAATATTAATTTGCTGATTAAAATCAGACTTGAATTGTCAACATTACTTTGCGGAACTATGTGTCTAATTACGGTGTTTTAGCACGGCTTCATATAGCAGCCGTACAAGATACGTTCGATTTGTTACAAACTGAATATTTGACGGGCGGAGTTTATCCAGCATGTTGATATCTGTGAACGTTTCCGACTTCTTTTTTTCACGGGTAACGCCGAGTGACAAAACAAGCGTTATGGCGGAAAGCGGTAGTCAACATGAACCATCGACAAGTTCCTCATGTTGACTGTTGAACCGTCACAACTATACATCATTTAAACTGAACAAGAGCAGTGCTATCAAAATTACAGGCTTAAATTCCCCTTTTTAGTTTCATACACTTTCCAGTCCAGGTTCTTTTGTCTATAGATAGCCTCTGCTAGGACTGGCTTCCTACTGTTAGCTAGCTTTCTGTTGACATCAGCCCTGCTCTGCTGTTGGAGTGTACCAGGTGAGAATCGACATGTCCGAGTCCGGTCACAGTCAGCCCGGTATGTACGGGCAGGGACGCAGGAGGAGGAGGCGCCGCGGGGAAAGAGATCCTGGACCACCGGGGCAAAATCTGTCCGGTCCCAGCCGGGATCGAGAATACCAACCGAGAGAACGAAGGGTAATACAAACACACACACTCTAATTTATATAGTGCAGGTTGTTTTGTCCGGTTTGACTTGTTTTTCAAAAGTTACTCAGTTTGTACTTGTCTACTTAGGATGGGAGCGAAGATCCACCTGGCCAGTTCATTCAAAAGACCCCTATCATTCTTGCCAAACCTCCTGGAGAAAGGGTATGTCAACTGCTTTGTACTAATTTAGTGATTCTTAGTGAAATGGAACACAATCAATAATCCACACAATAATAATGACATAGCAATTAGACTCTTACTTCTTGAACATTCACAATACCAAATACATGAGTTGCACCGGACCTGTCGCCAGACCTCAGTCTTAAAGGGGGCATATCAAATGCATGGGAGGGCACAATTATTATTAGCCTACAGAACGTATATTTTTAATAATCCTATACTCTATTCGCGCAGCACGTAATCATCAGGTTAAACATAACCAACAGCAATATGACCATGCAGGTATAGCCTACGACATCAGTCCTCATCACTTAAAGCAATACAGTACATAGAAGCAATGTTATGAATATCCATAAAACAATTGACTATACAACATATTAGATGTAACACCAGAAGCATCTCTCAAACATTGCATTTTAAAGCAGTCAACAGAGGGATATGCATTGCCACTAGACACACACACACACACGCACGCACGCACGCTCATACACATGCACAGTGACTTTGAACCTTGAACTTCGAGAGGAGGCTGCGCTGTCCTCTCTCCAGTCCTTCCTGTCAGTACAGCGGGAGGCGGCATTTCTCCGAGCTGAACCTCCTCATCAATGTATCCTTCCACTCGGACTTAAACATGTGATTGAGGTCCTTTTCAAAAGCAAGCTGAATCAGCTGGGCCTTGCGTCTGTGCAGCATACTGCGCCGATGCTCCGAGAAGATGCTTTTCAGCGTGGAAAATGAGTTTTCACACATTGCTTTGGAAGCTCCTAAAGTCAGGGCAAGGGTGTAGGCTGTGACAACAGTCGGCATAGCCTGGAGTGCACTGTTGAATGTGCTGAGAATGTTGGCTATAGTCCATTTTCCATCTTCGGGGGGAACTGTGGTGTCAGTCATTTTCTTCACCAGGAACTCACGAGCCACAGTATATTCAGATTCAGCCACATCAGTTCCAGCTAATACCAGGAGAGGGGTTATCTTTAATGGGTCCAGGAAATTATCCTCGGACTCTGGGTTCAAAGCAGCCAGTGCGCCAAGGAGCTTGCTACTGCGCTCTCCAAAACGCGCATCCATCTCTCCCTGCACAGCATTGATAACACTGTAAGATAATCTCTTGAACTCGGTGTTCTCGTCTATGTCACTTTGTGGCTGACCAGCTGCTTCCTCAACTGCAAAATTAGCTACTATGATGATATAAAATAAAAATAAAAATATATTTTTTAAGAGATCTGTGCCTCAAGTGGGGGGGCACAAGCATTTTGGGGGGCGGGCCAGGCCCCCATAGCGACGGGACTGAGTTGCACTAAGGAGGTGAAAAGCACTGGTTGCCTCTGTAAAGCTCCTCCAACTCTTAGTCAAGTCAGGTCAACTTTATTTATATAGCACATTTAAAAAAAAACCAGTGTTGGCCAAAGTGCTTTACAAGGTAAAAAGTAAAAAGTACATGAAGACAACAATAAACAACAACATATCAGGATATTACTGTCCCCTTCACGAGGAGAAGGCCAAAGAGAAGAGATGGGTCTTCAACAAAGATTTAAAACATTCCACAGTGGGGGCCGATCTTAGTTGGAGTGGCAAGCCATTCCAGAGCTTGGGGGCCGCTGCTGCAATGGCTCGGTCCCCCCGGGTTTAAGGCGACTTTTAGGCGCATCCAGAAGCAGCTGGTTTGTTGACCTCAGTGCTCAAGCTGGATTATGAACATGGAGAAGATCAGCCAAGTAGGATGGTGCTAATCCATTCAGTGCCTTGTAAGTCAAAAGTGCAATCTTAAAATCAACCCTGTGATGGACTGGGAGCTTCTGTTTTTATTGACTTCAAGGCCAAGACATCACAGACTGCACCTGTCAGCGGGGCCCCAGTCCTGGAGAAGCCTATCATGTTAATGAAAGCCAGAGATGATGCAGGGAAGCCGGGGACTCCTCCTGAAGCGGCGGCTCAGCCTTCTGGTGCTGGATCCTCCAAGATGGAGAAGGAAGGGCAGCGACCCACCCAGCCTGTATACCAGATCCAAAACAGAGGAATGGGGGCTTCTGCATCAAGCAGTGCAGTGGATCGTGAGTTGTTGGAGATTTCACAGAAGCTCCTTTATTTTTCTTCTCTAAATGTCAGTCACTGTTGATAAATACTTGGATGTCTTCATTAGGACTGAATAATGTGCAGAGAAAAGAAAAGTGATTCTCGAATCTTTTACTTCCAGCCATGGTTGGCCAGTCTAAACTCCTCCCACCAGAGAAGATGAAGCACAGCATCAAGCTCGTGGATGATCAGATGAACTGGTGTGATAGTGCCATGGAAGTGAGTGGATTTTTAGTGAACTTAGTTGAATATGAGGCCCTCATTTTAAGTGTTTTGAAAATGGTTTTGATATACTGTTCTGTATCTCATCTGTCCTGATCAATGTATAACATGTAAACTGTATTAACATTTTGTTGTGATGTGTTGCAGTATTTGCGGGATCAAACAGACATGCTGGTAGTTGGAGTCATTGGCTTGCAGGGATCTGGGAAATCTACAATCATGTCCCTGTTATCTGCAAACACTCCTGAGGAGGATCAGAGGTAGTGTTAGTCATAAAACCATTCCTAAAATCAAGCTTTTAAACAAGCTTTTTAAACTCATTTTATGTTATTTTATTTAACCAGGAAGTCCCATTGAGCAAAATCTCTTTTTCAAGACAGACCTGGCCAAGGTAGCAGCCTCAGAGAATTACAAACATAAAGAAACTACTCAGACAAAACATCATGTATACAACTGTCAACATATCTAAAAGATATTCAAATACACAGCAGGCTTTCAAGAAGAATAACCACATGCCTCCGTTACCACATTATTTATAATACTCTTAAATTTGCTCAGCGATATATTAATGTCAATTATTTTACCTCTGTTTGAAGATTATTCCATGTCCAAGGTGTCCTATTTCAGTTATTATGAAACTAATCAAATGTAAAATATTATTATGCAGTGTCAGATCAATAAAGGACAAGTTAACAGATGATAGTCCAGATAGAAGTTCTGATAGAAGATGCATTATTGTCCTGGAAAAGTGTCCCTGGTCAGTGATTCCATGTACAGCTGCATTTATGCCGTAATCAATCAATCAATCAATCAATCAATATTTATTTGTACAGCGCCAAATCACAACAAACGTTATCTCAAGATGCTTTTACAAACATAGCAGGTCTAGACCACTCTATGTTAAATTATTAACAAAGACCCAGCATTATCACAGGGTAAAACTCAGTCTGGTCTTAATCCACCATGAGCATTGCAACTCGCAGTATTCAGGAAGTTACAGCGGGGAGGAAAACTTCATTTTAACAGGCAGAAACCTCGAGCAGAACCAGACTCATGTTAGACAGCCACCTGCCTCCACCGAGTTGGGTTTGGTAATCAGTCTAGAAATAATGGTGTCTGCCAGCAGAGTTTTCCAACCCACACATCAGACTTAAGAAAACTGTTGTATTGCAAAGGTACCCACAAAAAATCCCACAGTAATCCTTATAATATGACTACAAAAGAAATATCTCTAAACTAGACATCCCCCCGTATCGAAATCACATTTGATTACACAACAAGTCTAATCAGCCACCTAGATACCTCTTAACAAACTTTTGCATAAATATGCACAATCTACAGAAGGCAGAATCTCGCATGTTTTACCTCGCAAAGGTTCCCTGAGTGGGATACTCTGCATATTCAAAGGGAATATGAAGTAACTTATTCTTCACTATTATGCATGCATGTACAGGAGAGGATTCGTATTAAGATAAGACTGATCAGAAAATAAAAACTCCTCAGTGTTGCTGTAAATTTTTGTAATATAAATCTGAATCTAATTAGCATTTCTTTTACCATTTTACAATTTACATCATTGACATTCATTTTTTCCATTGAAAGCTGTTATTAACAAGTTATGGTACTCTTTGTGAACACACAGTGACGATATAGGACAGTGATCTGCCTCTGTTAGGTCTGAGTGTTTCAATGAAATCATAGATGATTTTGTTTTGGCAAGATTTTAACCCCTTCAGAGTTTTAAATCAGCTTCGTGTGTGACACAGTACAATCTCTCTACATTCTAGGTACTCTTAAAATAAAGCTTTTTAATCAGAGAAATTTAGAACCATCAGCTGAAATGATTTTTTAGACAACACCTTTTCTCTCCATTTGTCGATTGTTTTTGATGTAATACTCGTTTTTCTGAAGTCACTCTAAATGTTGAAATCATTATCTCAGAAAATTAAGATTTTTTTTATTACCAGGTTTTTGGTTTTCTAAATAAGTATGACCATCACTCAGTTGAAGACATGCTACCTTGAAGACTGAGAATACGTTTTCTGTTCCAATCGTGCTTCTCTGTTTTTACAGGGGTTATGTATTCAGAGCCCAGAGCCCAGAGATCAAAGAAAGAGGAGGAAACCAAAGCACGGGCATTGATTTCTTCATCACACAGGAGAGAGTCATCTTTTTAGATACACAGGTGAGAGTGATGTTTTGTTGATACAGTGACACATTCTCTTTCTTCCTTGAAATTGAAAGAGGACTTGATTTGACTCTGAAGTGTCTGATTTGTTTCTTCAGCCAATGCTCAGCCCATCGATCCTGGACCACCTCATCAACAATGATCGCAAGTTGCCTCCAGAGTACAACCTCCCTCACACATATGTGGAGATGCAGGTCAGTGTTTGGCCTGCAGATGCCATTGACCTGCATTAGGTCTAGGGATTATATTTTTAGTTTATTTTTATTTAACCAGATAATACCGGTTGAGATCAAAACCTCTTTCACAAGGGTGACCTGGCCAAGAGGTCAGCAGCACACATCATTATAGATTGCATATAAGAACTGGATGTGGCTTCTGAAAAGTACATGCTGATTACCAGAAGCCAGCATTCTTATTGATGGCCAGCAGAGGGCAACACCACTATTCAAAAGTCTTAATGTTTGGACGATTAAGAGAAAGTCAAGTTTTCTTCAGCACAACATCATGTTCAAAATCAAAATTAAATCAGCATGACAGTTAACGTTTTTTTACCTCTTCTGTGTACATACACACACACCCACACCTGTGTAATTACTTTAATACTCTTTGTGAAATCTTCCCACAGTCTCTTCAGATCGCTGCCTTCCTGTTTACAGTGTGTCACGTGGTCATTGTGGTCCAAGACTGGTTCACCGACTTAAACCTCTACAGGTCAGTTCCTGCTTATCTGGTACATTTTCTGTGCTTCTCTTACTGCCCAGATTTTGGGCATACATGAAGCATGTATCTGCAGGAAGACTCTGACAATCACTCAAAGGTCCCTCCACCCACAGGAATGTTAAGCATTTCATCTCAAATCTTGAGAGGATATTTGTCTTCTGCTTTTTCATTAGCTCAATAATGTTACTCTTTCAGTTGGTCTTGTAAGACAACAAATGCGGTTAAAGCCAGACCTGTTGAGAGTGACTGGCTGTATAGCGGCCCAACATGTGGACACATTCAGCTTTACTGTTATCTGGTTGGGATTCCCACACAAGGAAAATATCTTTATAAATGAATTAACTCTAGCTTCATAAACTTTCCCTGAGAATAAAGATCTTAACTAAAAGCAAATACTCAACAATTAAATTCAACATGAAAACAATGAGGGAAGCACTTGGAATAAAATCATCCAATAAGTCACTGCACACAGCTTTTTTATATGTTGTCATTCATCTTCTCCTGTGGAGCCAAATGGAAAAAAAATACTTGTTGAACCAACCAACATTTATAGAATTTTACTAAAGGCCCCAGCTTCAGCTGCCCTATCTATTTCACTTCTTTATCCTACGATGCAAACAAGTGAACAGATCTGCTCTGTGACAGCATTGAAGTTCAGGTTGCTTTTAGTGTCCAGGTGGTGAATTACCAGGATTTATCTATTTTTTTTAAAACTCTATTGACACAAAGATGATCAAAAAATGTTGCCACAAAGCTGCTTCATCAGTTCATAAACTATTCCTCAATTGATATCATAATAATTCAATACATATATGATACATATTTAGTCAGTGTGCTGTAATATTTACAATAACAGAGCCTGTTATTTGTTTGGTCGTCCATACGTAGATGTTGGCCAGCATCACATACCTAAATCAGACATGTGAGCTGAAACATAATTTATCAAAGGAGCATTGGAGTTTCCAGTTGTACATACAGTATCTCACAAAAGTGAGTATACCCCTCGTATTTCTGCAAATATTTAATTATATCTTTTCATGGGACAACTCTGAAGAAATTACACTTTGATACAATGTAAAGTAGTCAGTGTACAGCTTGTATAACTGTGTAAATTTACTGTCCCCTCAAAGTTACTCAACACATAGCCATTAATGTCTAAACCACCGGCAACAAAAGTGAGTACACCCCTAAGTGGAAATGTCCAAATTGGGCCCAAAGTGTCAATATTTTGTGTGGCCACAATTATTTTCCAGCACTTTTGATTGTCCACCCGCCTCTTGAGGATTGACCACAAGTTCTCAATGGGATTAAGATCTGGGGAGTTTCCTGGCCAAGGGCCCAAAATCTTAATGTTTTGTTCCCCGAGCCATTTTGTTATGACTTTTGCTTTATGGCAAGGTGCTCCATCATGCTGGAAAAGGCATTCTTCATCACCAAACTGCCCTTGGATGGTTGGGAGAAGTTGCTCTCGGAGGACGTTCTGGTACCATTCTTTATTCATGGCTGTGTTTTTAGGCAAGATTGTGAGAGAGCCCACTCCCTTGACCGAAAAGCAACCCCACACATGAATGGTCTCAGGATGCTTCACTGTTGGCAAGAGACAGGACTGATGGTAGCGCTCACCTCGTCTTCTCCCAACAAGCCTTCCTCCAGATGCCCCAAACAATGGGAAAGGGGATTCATCAGAGAAAATGACTTTACCCCAGTCCTCAGCAGTCCAGTCCCTGTACCTTCTGCAGAATATCAGTCTGTCCCTGATGTTTTTACTGGAGAGAAGTGGCTTCTTTGCTGCCCTCCTTGACACCAGGCCTTCCTCCAAAAGTCTTCGCCTCACTGTGCATGCAGATGCACTCACACCTGCCTGCTGCCATTCCTGAGCAAGCTCTGCACTGGTGGTGGCCCGATCCCGCAGCTGTAACACCTTCAGGAGACGGTCCTGGCGCTTGCTGGACTTTCTTGGGCGCCCTGGAGCCTGTTTGGCAACAATTGAACGTCTCTCCTTGAAGTTCTTGATAATTCGATAGATGGTTGACTGAGGTGCAATCTTACTCGCTGCTATAAACTTCCCTGTTAGGCCCTTTTTGTGCAATGCAATGATGGCTGCACGTGTTTCCTTGCAGGTAACCATGGCTAACAGATGAGGAACAATAGTGTCATGCACCATCTTCCTTTTAAAGTGTCCAGTCACTCAATCATGACAGATTGATCGCCAGCCTTGTCCTCATCAACACCCACACCTGTGTTAATGTGTGTGACACCTGTGTGTCATTGAAATTATGTTAGCTGGTCCTTTTGTGGCAGGGCTGAAATGCAGTGGAAATGTGTTTTTGGTGATAAAGTTCATTTTCAAGGCAAAGAGGGACTTTGCAATTAATTGCAGTTGAGCTGATCACTCCTCATAACATTCTGGAGTATATGCAAATTGCCATTATAAAAACTGAAACAGCAGACTTTGTGAAAATTAATAGTTATGTGATTCTCAAAACTTTTGGCCATGACTGTACTCTATTTTGTGAGATACTGTACAGCCCCTTCTTGATCAGGAAAGTAACATGTAAATGGCACCTGGACTGTTCATGGCATCACCTGTCTGCCTCTCTCTTCCTGTGGGTGCATGATACAAAGAATGCGTTACTAACCACTGGAGCTCAGAGAAGACGCAGCACTATTTCATCTTTCAGAGCAAGATGTCTTTCATCATGGCCCTGCATTGAATAATAGAGTGCAGGAAAGTGTGTTTTTTGATGTCTGATTAGCCTTGAAAGGGTTTAAATCTATTTAACCCCACTTCAGGGATTTTTCTACTGTCTTGTTTGTGACTCCAACATTTCTCTATCAACACTGTTTTAACACAGATGTTTCAGTTCATGCGTAGAAATGTTGCGCCATAATGCTACTGATGGGTTATACAGTGAACCTTTAAACTAAGCATTTACAGTATGTCGGTGAAGACTCTCAATCCTACCTACTGGTTACTACAACATACACAAGTTACATCCCTCATTTTTACACTTGTAGAAGTCAGTACACACAGATATTCTTGTGTGTATTTTTCTATCATTCATAAATATAGCTTGATGAATGCAGTTTTTGATATAAAACTGAAACTTTATTTCTGGGTTTTTTAAAAGGTTTCTTCAGACAGCAGAAATGTTGAAACCTTCCACTCCATCTGCAAGCCATGACAGCACCGGCTCCTCAGGTGCTGACGATGGAGCGGAGTACTACCCTCATATAGGTGACTTTTTAAAAGCAGAGCCACACAGTGTTACAAGCTGAGCAGGGTTATTGAATCCATATTCACATTTTATTTTTCTTTGATTTCCTCCTTCATCCAGTGTTTCTCCAGAATAAGGCCAGACGGGATGATTTCTGCCCACGGAACCTGAAGAACATGCATATGGTGGTGGACAAATTAATGGCCCACTCTCATCTCAAATACAAAGGTTAGGAAGGAAAAATTGGAGTAATTTGTTTCAGAGATTTGATTAACAAAATAGATCCTCCTTCATCATGCCACACCTGAACTCATCCTGTGATGTGTTTTTCTTAGGTACCTTATCTATGTTAGACTGCAATATCTTTCCTGGTTTGAAGCAGGACTTCCTGATGGCTGAAGTCAACATGTTCCTCCTTCCTGTGCAGGAGAGTGATGGGGATGACAATCTGACTAAAGCAGGTCATTGAGAGTTTGTCTCCAAATAAAGCAAGACTCAATTGCCCTCCTGTATCAAACTGAAATTAAACCATTGTGTGATGTGCAGGGTCAGGAACGTACCCGCTCTTCTCTCTGCTCCCGGGCTACAGAGGACACCCTTCCTTCTCCACGATGGTTTCAAAGCTCCGCAGCCAAATACTGGCCATGCCTCGCTGTCAGCTGTCACACACCATCCTCACTGAGAAGAACTGGTAAACATCACCGTCTTATCTGACAAATATCTATTCATTCACAATGAGGGTGGTGGATGTTTGAGTTTGCTTTCATTGACATTTTGACAGTCTAAAGAATAGAAAGAGACAGGAAACAGGGATTGAGAGAGACAAAGTGTGACATGCAGCAGTGGTCCAGCGGAACAGTTGGAGTTGGATTGTTGTGGAGTTCATCCTCCTTACTTTTTATTTGATATTTTCAATTTTATTTTGATTGTGTATGCATCTTTAGGGATACATCGGCATGAGAGAAGGTCTTTACTATTGACTGTATAAAATATGGACGTAGTATCCGTGACGTCACCCATCTGTTCCTGAGAGCTGTTTTGAAGCAAATCGACGGCAGCAGCCATATTGTAAATGCGGAACTCAACCAGGCAGAGTGTGACGTAGTGTGAGCCTCTTGGTCAACAGCTATGTGTTCCCGACCGGGAGTCACGTCAGTCATGTCCTTATTTGGGCAAAAACTCAAAATCTTAATATCTTCTGAACCGTCACGTTAGAAAAAAATTCATACCCCCGTACAGTGTGTGCCATTAGAGAGATTAGCTTCGTAGGGCCAAGCCGTTTTTTTAACCTTTCGGTAAACATGTTTATTAATGCTGCCACGATCGTCTTTTTTGAATTGGTGTCTATGTGGTTTCCGGTGTTTCTGCAGCCAGCCTCAAGCGGATTCTCGATGAATTGCAGTTTATAACACTTCCGCATGGGCTTCATAGTTTGAGACCGGAGGTTGCCGCTTGGGCTTTACACCTCCCAGGACAAAGCCCCCTACCTTCACTGCATGTTTTTTTTCCTGCCTCCCTTCCTCCTTAAACCAAACCTATACTCTTGTCACAATTCAAGTACAAGCTAGAAAAAATAACTGAGTAATCCTGGTAGGGACAGTGTTACGCTAAGTGGCAACCTCCGGTCTCAAAATATGAAGCCCGATGCGGAAGTGTTATAAACTGCAATTTGTCAAGCATCCGCTTGAGGCTGGCTGCAGAAACAATGGAAACCACATAGACACCAATTCAAAAAAGACGATCTTTGCAGCATTAATAAACATGTTTACAGCCTGGTTCAAAAAACGGCTTGGCTCTACGAAGCTCATCTCTCTATCGGCACACACTGTACGGGATGAATTTTTTTCTAACGCGACGGTTCTGAAGATATATTGATTATAAGTTTTGCCCATTTAAGGACATGACTGACCTGACTGACAGGCGGGAACACATAGCTGTTGGCTAGGAGGCTCAAACTCCACCTCTAACGTCACACTAAGTTTGGTTGAGTTCAGCATTGCCAATATGGCTGCTGCCATCGATTGGCTTCAAAACAGCGTTCAGGAACAGATGGGTGAGGTCACGGATACTACGTCCTTTATTTATACAGTCTTAGTGTTAAGCGCATATCAAGGATGTATTTCCTGAAGTCTTTACAGCTAAGTCTCTTCTAGTTTTCAGTTTTGATGTTTGAGCATTTAGATCCAACAAAGAGTGTCATTGATCAGAGACTAAGATGCATATAAATTCAGGTTTGATAGCAGCCAGTGATCTAGCTTTAAATCTAGATGCCATGGAAGTAACTTTACTAATGAACATTACTAGTGATGCCATTTTCTGTTATGTATTGATTTGTTGTGTTTTGCAGGTTTCACTACGCAGCTCGTATCTGGGATGGGGTGAAAAAGTCCTCTGCACTCTCCGAATATAGCCGCCTGCTCAGCTAACACCTCAGTTGAACTGCTGATAATTCAAACAGCTGTGAAAGCTCTAGCGTCCCTTACTCTGGTCACATAAAGAGATTGTGGCCCTGAAAGAGGAGAGCAATGTATGCATCCTGCTCGAGGGACAGGAGGAACAGAAAGCCCGGTCAGTGGTTGTGAGTCAGATAAAATGCAAAACGACGTTGTCTTCTGCAGACTCTGGTGGGGTTGGACACTGTTGAACTGTTGGTGATTCTTGTCTTGAGTTGATGGCTCCTGCTCTTTCAGTCGAAAGAAACAAACAAAGCTGCACCCTTTATGTAAAGCAGAGAGGAGGAAAGAAAGCGAGTCATCTTCATGTTTAAGCAAGATATATATATTTTATTTGCAGGCTATTATTGTTGTGTATATGCAATGTTTTAACTGGAGTTTTGATCCCTTTGTTTACCGTGGTGAAAAATAGCCCTCTGTAAGTTAGCCTGTGTTTCTGTAAACTATCAATAAAATGAATAATTGTCAGTCACTCTGAAAAGTTCAGTGAAAATGTCTCATACGCAGCTCCTAAATATTTAAGGGTTTTCATTGCAAAGGTTTGTTGCACCCTTTTTGTACAGGACAAAGACTTTGTTCAAACCATTCTCCATACTGTATTACATTATTTCACAATGCCGAGCATGACGTTTACTAATTTAATCTCTAATATGTCTTAATAATGTAGTTCAAAGTTTTTTTCCCCTCTCCCTGAACTCCAGTTTCTTCCTTGTAAAAGTAAAGAATTTCGAAGTGTTACTTTTAAAGGGAAAGCTCCAGTTGAGTAAACCCTCATCCAAAAAGCAAACAGAAAGAAACTGCAAGCTCACAAAGTTCTGACTTGTTTTTGTTTACAGGCAAATGAATCTAGAGTGTGCCCTTAGCATTTTCATAGTGGATTTTACAGGCAAATTTAGTTCCTTGAATCGTTACAGGGTGACCTTTGTTCATTAAGGAAACATGAATCCTTGGTAGTGTGCTCCTCACCAAAGTAAACTTTGTACAGAACATTTAGAGCTGCTTTTCTTTGGTTCATTACATTGATAACATCTCTAATTGTCCCTTGATGCCAAATGACAGGCAAGTCTTTTACTATGGACTTGCAGGTCAGATTCAACAGTGCACTGTCACAATAGTGTGCACAACAAAAAAACTAGAATTACAAAATCTCATGAGTTTTAAAAACATGGGTCGCACTATTAGACAGCCTTTGTGGTTTTGGTAAAGATGTGTTTCACATTTTGCACTCCTTTCTTTGCTAATTTATTAGATTGAGGGTAGTAACACCTGCAGAAATGTTGAAAACTTCCACTCTATTTGCCATCCATGACAGCACCAACTCCTCAGGTATACTGATGATTTTGTTCATTCTTTGGATTTTTGATAGCAGACTTAGATAAAACACAAATATTGGGAGTAGTTTGCATGGGATTTGAAGTCATTTGATTAACAAAATAGTCCCTCCTTCATCATGCCACACGTGGACTCATCCTTTTATGTTCTACTTGCTAGACAGCATTTTCTTTCTAGATCAGATTCTATATTCAACTTTATTGTCATTGTGCATGTCACAAGTATGAAGCTATGAAATATCAAATCAAATCAAATCAACCTTATTTATATAGCACTTTACACACAACATGGTTGATCCAAAGTGCCTTACAATAGACAATGAGGAAAACAAAGAGAACATGAAATAAAAACAACACAAACAAAAGAAGAGAGAGGGAAAGAAGAGTGGTATGAGAGCAATATAATTAAAAATGAAATTTACAGTAATAATGACAACAGTAATGACAAGAAAGACAAATAACAGTGCAGTGAATCATCTGAAGCAAATATAGATTTAATCCAACTAGAAGTGCTTAAGCAGTAAATAAATAATATATACAGTATATACAGAGGTATGAATGATATATTTATATGTAAGTATAATATGTACCTACATGAGAGACTATTCCTACAGGTATTGTGCAGGCTATGCACAGGATATTACTGATTATTTATACATATAGCTATACAGTATGTAGAGTAGTGCAATTGTGATTACAGTATTTTTTACAGTATGCACATTTTACATCGATGTGTGTGGTATGAAGGTACAGGATAAGTGTAGTTAATGGTGCAGTGGTGGTACAGTCCAGAGTTGGTTGGTGAGGGGATGGAGGTTGGTGTGCTGGATTTAACTTGGAGCAAGTCGTACAGAGGTTTTGCAATGCGCGAGAAGTCCTGCACAAATGTCAGATAATAACTCAGGAATCCCAAAAGTTGTCTGACCTCTCCAACTGTCTGTGGTCTTTTATGTTTGAGCGCCTGCACTGCCTCAATGTCTTTGGGGTCGACTTTCACTCCATCCTCCTACACTAGACGGCCGACGTAGCGGACCTCTTTGCGAAACAGCTCGCACTTCTCAGGCTTCAGTTTCACTCCGTGATGTTGTAAAGTTTGGAGGACTTTCCGCAGCACATGGACATGTTCATCAAATGACTTTGAGAAACAGATCACATCATCGAGGTAAGGAATGCAGCACTCATCGCAAAGCGAGTCCAACATTTCCTCCATGCTCCGTTGGAAGACATTCGACAGTCCAAAGGGAATCCTCACCCATTCGTAGAGACCCCGGGGGGTGTTGAATGCCGTCAGGTACCTTCCGCGATGAAACCCTGATGGTATGCTTTACCCTGGTCGAGGATCGAGAACCAGCTGTAACCTCCGAGGGAGTCTGTGAGGTCTTGGATCCGGGGGAGCGGATGTCTGTCTGGGACTGTTTTGTTGTTTAGAAGGCGATAATCAATACACAAACGCAAAGATCCGTCCTTCTTTCTCACACAGATGATCGGGGCTGCATAGGGAGACTGAGACTTGACAACCCATCCTTTAACTATCAGTTCTTGGATGTACTCTTTTACCTCTTGGTAAAGGGGTTTTGGGATGGAGGCATAGGCCCTCTGAACAGGTGTATCATCTTTGAGTCTGATCTCCATTTGTAGAGAAGGGATACAGCCTATGTCAGCACTGTCCCGAGAGAACGCCTCACACTCTTCCATTAGCACATTCTCAACTGACTTTTGCAGGTCTGGACTCAGGTGACGAAGGTCAACTGGAGGCAACCAGGACTCAGCATGGGGGTTGCAGGGAGGAGGTGTTTTGTTTACCTCCGCTGCGGCCACTGTTGTCTGTGTGGTAGGGTGACCCAGCCGTGAGGCGATCGTCCAGCGGAGCAGTGACCAGAAATGAGGCTTCGAACTCAGTATCAAAGTTTACACACAAAGTTTATTCATGCAGCATGAGAGAGAAGTTACAGCATACTCAAGAGCATCTGAAGTTCTCCGCTGAATGACAGAGATGCTCAATACTTTATAGTTCTTCAAACATAAGGGAGGAAAAAGGGAGGGGGAAAAACATGTGTACGTGTGACCTTTAATACAGTTGTTTATACGTAAGGAAAAAGAAAAGAAAGGGGGAAAAAAAGGGGGGGAACAGGTGTGGGTGAATTGCAATCAAGGGTGAGACAAAGGTCATGTCGGGTAAATACAATACTCAGGAAGCAACAGGGACATTTACCTTAGTCTAGTGATTTTCAAAAAGCGCACGTCTGCACATATTCCTATTCATCTTATGACATTCGGTTATCAAAAGCACATATCAACAATTCTTAAAAGCGTACATCAGCTCTTTTATCTACCAACACATTTAGCACAGTTACCAAAAATTCTCTTTGCTTAGCTTTTAAATGTAATATAAAGCTAGGATTGGTTCTTTGATCTTTGCAATACAACATATAAATATATGAACTTTTCCACCTCTAAGCTGAACCTACATTGAATCTTGCAGAAACTGGGGCTCTGACCTCAGTCTCACCTTTATTCAGAGATCTGCACAGATCTCTGGCCTTATGCCTTACTATTTGCTGGTTTCTTCAATAAAACATATAAAATGGAAAACATATGAATATAATTGTTAAAATAAGAATACATGAGCATAATAAGAAAAACATGATTATATTTAAAGAAAATGCATGATTATAATAGAGGATATTAATCAAGATTCCACACAGATAAGAGGTGACATAGTCCATACAGCTCTCTTTATCTTCCTCACCAAACTGTACCGTGTCTGTATATTCAGCAGCAAGGCTCTTTGCTAACTCGGAGAGGTCTTGGCTAGAGTGTAAACAAGCGTCCTCTTATGCCCCATACCAGTTCCTTCTGTGTTGCCGACATATTGCTTATGTGTTTTTGTTTTGTCCTTTTGGAGTGACAAGCCTGTGCTTTACTTCCCTTACAGCAGTGCAGTTCCACTTTTAGACAAAGATCCTTTTTCACCTCGATCTTCCTCTTTGGACACCCACTAGCTGGTCTGACTGAAGCAGCAGTCTGGTCGCTGTCGTGGTTCTGGTATCACTGGATCTTCCCTCAACAGTTGAAGAGGAGAGATCCCGGACGAGCCCCCACAGTTTGTTACAGGTCCCGGGCACGGTGACAACAATAACAAAAAGAACGGATCTGTAGAATAAAAGCAAAGTCTCAGAGCAAGAAGAACAGAAGCACTCGTATCTTTCTCCAGATTCGGTCTCTTTAATTTCTTTAACCTATTCACATTTCACATTCAGTGCATTTTCTTGTCCTGTTAATATAAACTCTAAAAAACCTAAATAAGTTCCCTTTGTCATAATAAGCATGTTTAAATACTCAAAACTGTTGCCTAAAACACTTTTAAGGGGACTTACAAACTCGACTTACAAATCACATATGGCACCTTTAATCTTTCATTGACTTCAATGAATATAGTGCAAAAACTCAGGATTACTCATCCATACTCTTATACAAGTGCTGTAACTTAATCATATATGGACATTGCAACAAGACTGTGAATTAATTAGCTTAATATGACTGTCTTAACCAAATACATCAAACAAATATACATTCTGTAATCATCAAACACATTAAGTCACATCAGGAGCCTTGCAAAATAAACTGGAGCACATTACTAAGTGTAAACAAACTAACACACATAGTACTGTGAGAATATACAGTGTTTAGCGTGAGCTGGCAAACTCTCGCGATAACGAGATTGAGGGTATTAACACCTGCAGAAATGTTGAAAACTTCTACTCTGACAGCACCAACTCCTCAGGTACTGATGATTTTGTTCACACTTTTGGATTTTTGATAGCAGTCCCTCCTTCATCATGCCACACTTGGACTCATCCTGTGATGTTGTACTTGCTATACTGCATTTTCTTTTTAGATTCAGATTCTAGATTCAACTTTATTGTCATTGTGCATGTCACAAGTACGAAATAATGAAATATCAAATCAACCTTATTTATATAGCACTTTACACACAACATGGTTGATCCAAAGCGCCTTACAACAGACAATGAGGAAAACAAAGAGAAAATGAAATAAAAACAACACAAATAGAGGAAGAGAGAAGGAAGAAGAGTGGTATGAGAGCAATATGATTAAAAATGAAATTCACAGTAATAATAACAAAAGTAATGACAAGAAATACAATTAACAGTGCACACTGGAAAAAATGCCCCTCCAAAAACAAGGAAATAAGAAAAAAATCTGCCAATAGAACAAGTGAAAATTTGCTTGGCAAGATTTCTTAAAATAAGACGTCATATTTAGAAAACTGTGATCTTAAAATTAGCAGGGAAAACTTATTTAAAGCAGTATTTAAGTATTTTAAAGCTTAGTCTCAGAATAAGCCAGGAATGATAACAATTAGTATTTTTCAGTCAAAAAAAGATTTCTGCACGAATACATTTCATGTCAACTTCTTCATTTGAGATATATTCACCTTAATTTGAGTTGTATTGTAACGACACTTCTCTAGGTTTAAGACCATCTTGAACTTGAAATAAGATAACAAAGTTTAATTTGAGCATTTTGAGATATAATGTCTTCTCGTAGTGAGCTGGATATACTAATATTCAGTCATGTTGTTTTTTAGGATAATCCAGCTATGCTGAAAAGTAGGTGTTTCATTGTGTGCATGTAGTTTGAGGATGTATATGTTTGTCTGATTTAGAAGAAACAGTGCCTGAAAACTGTAACCCACCCTTAAAAATACAACTTTTCTTTCTTTCTTTCTTTTATCAATGGAGCTGTTTTCTGATAAATTCTACAATACAATGCATTTACTAAAATCAAGTAAAGGGTTTGTCTTAAATCAAGATTATCCGTCTTCTACAAATAAGATCTCAGCTTGAAAAATGTATGAAATGTAAAATAAACCTTGTTTCTTCCAAATTACAACTCCGCTGCATGAGCACGGATACATGCCGAGCAGCTGGTTGCTTTCACTGATTCTTGGTTGTTGTAGTTTTTATTACACTATGACACAAACATTGTCTACGTTGTACAACGGAATACGATAAATACTGTGTTGATGGTAGAGGCTGCTATTTAGTGAGGGACCATCAGTATTAGATAATCTCATTCATACACATTCTCACACCGCTGAACAACAGCGGGATCAATTTGTCAATTTGTGTCTTGCTCAAGGACACTTTGGCATGTGACTGCCAGAGCTTGTATCGAACCTCCAACCTTCCGATTGATAGACGGACGACTCTAACCACTGAGCCACAGATGCCCAAGAATGTCGTCTGCAAAATACCAGAAGGAACAGTGGATGCCAATTTCTCTACAAGTGAAACAGAAGCACCTGCTGAAAATAAATCAAACCTTTTAAGTTAATGGACAACAACACCAATGACATGATGACCCTGAGTCAAGCTGACCATTCTGCCTCCATTTCATTAATTCACATTTGACGAACAACAAATTTCTTAGGTCTGCTTTAATGAAAGATTTCTTGTCTTAAAATTATCAAACTAAAAATTGTGCCTAAGGGAGAGAGAGAGAGAGAGAGAGAGAGAGAGAGAGAGAGAGAGAGAGAGAGAGAGAGAGAGAGAGAGAGAGAGAGAGAGAGTAATCACAACATAAAATAAAGGAGTGGTCTGAGGGTGAGGACAACTCCCTCTCAGGAGGGTTACTTGTAGATAAGACTGATCGAACTAAAACTCACTCTCATCACAACATCACAAAATGATTCTTCTCACCTTGGTCTTTGGGTTTATGCTTCTGCCTGAAGGTACGTTTTCTGTTCTGTTATCTGCTACTGAACAGCCTTTAAAGAAAAGAGGGTTTGTGTGGTTATTTGGTTGTTAGTTAAATGGTTTCTTGTCAGTTTATTGTTGGTTAATTTTTGTTGGTGTAATTACAAATTATAGAATTTCCAGAGTTCAAGTGTTAATGTAACTTTGTCTCTTTCTCTTGGAGAAGATGAGTGCATTATTTAATCTGAGTTGTGTGTTTTTACAGCCTACACTCTGAAGTGTCACAATTGTGGTGAGGAAAAAATGAACTGAGAATGATTATCAAATGAAGAGGAAGAAGATGAACTGATAGTGCAGTTCTCAAATGTAACAAACTGTAGCATTCACGTGTACTGTTAATTCAAAACCAAATACAAACAAATGTTAGATATGATCTGCTGATATTATGGTGCTTTGGTAGCCACAAAAAATAAATAAAAAATAAATGACATTGTAACATTGTAACATTTGAAACTGCTTATAGGATGCTGCTAAAGGCCTCCAACATTAATACTCTTTTATTTAACTTGTTCACCAGCCACTCTCAGCAAATCCAATCCCAATGGGAAGAAGTGTTTCACCTGCAATGGATTGAAGTGCACTGAAACTCTCAACTGTGAAGGAAATGAGGATCACTGCATCTCAAGTAAAAGTCTTGATATCTCTGCTCATGGTGCGAAGGGTTTCTCTAAGAAGTGTGATGAATTAAAGGTGACACTAACATTGTTTTCATCCTCTCAGTTAAAGTAGGATCTGAATCAATCATCATGAAGGGCTGTGCCTCCGAGCAGATTTGCGCAAATCGGTCAGAGATTGGTGGATACGTCCAAGCAGAGATCAACTGCTGTCGGGGCAACCTCTGCAACAGCGCCAGCAGCTCAGGAGCCATTCTCCCCCTGTTGCTGGCACCACTGCTCGCTTCTGTCATTATTTCTTAAAATGAAAGAAGAGGCAACACTGCTCACTTTTCTCCTCTCACCGCAGCACTTCCTGATCCTTTCCACTGATGAAGAATGCAGCAAGTGAAGCAGGAAGTGTATAATAGCATTTAGTAAGTTTGGATTTTTATCTGTTCGCTGACTCATTTGTCATTTGTTTTTTTGTAGTTGTAAACAAGTTTTCTAGTTTTCATTGAATATTTGACAACAATATATCTTCCTGTTGTCCTTTATATCTGAGTGTTGCTTTAAATACAACTCCTACATTCATACCTGTTTAATAGAACCATTTAAGTTGTCATGGTAAATAGCATATCATCTCTTCTTGATTTTAACTGTGGTGTATCTCAAGGATCAACTCTTGGCCCACTGTTGGTCTCCATTGATATGCTCCCTCTCAACTAAATTATTCAGAACCATTGCAACTCTCATCATTTATTTGCAGCTGACAGCTATATGTTCCCCTTCAATCCAATAACTCCAACTGTTTGGATTTTTAATCTGTTAAATAAAGTCAAATGTTAGATTCGATTTCACAGTAGTTTATAAAGCTTTTTGAAAACAAATCTGAAGTCACAATTTGTTGTTAAACTCATTCCTCAAGCATCCTCCACAGTTAGCTCAGCTCACTTGATGATGACTTCCATTTAAAAGCTAAATAAAGGAGTGACAAATATTATTTTTGATGCTTACATAAAACTTGTAAACTGTATAAAAACATGGACCGCACAACAGCCACTGAGGTCAAGTCAAAACTTTTAGAGCTCCCCTTGGAGACTGACTGTAGTAAAAGGTCATAAAGCCGGCCTCCTCCATTGTAACACATTGAACATGAGCCAAACATTTAGATACACTTCAAATACATTTTTCTCAAACATGCTTTCTGTTTTTGATGGTTTAGGTGCAGGTGTTCATTTTTCTCTGGACATTAGTTTTAATCCGTTTTTGCTGGTAAAATAAGTGTGTTAATATGAATGACAGTCCTGTTGAATAATGCAGCATTC
Organism: Notolabrus celidotus; assembly: GCF_009762535.1. Lineage (NCBI taxonomy): Eukaryota > Metazoa > Chordata > Actinopteri > Labriformes > Labridae > Notolabrus > Notolabrus celidotus. Next base: position 20,172,833 of record NC_048283.1, read on the forward strand.
TGTAGTTTGAGATTGGCAGAGGAGAGGAGTGTCATCTGTCAGATAAATGTACATTTTGGTTTGCTGAAAAGACATGATCTCAACCATTAATTTACAGTGGATAGTAAACAATGTGGTCCAATCCATTTTTCCCCATCTTAAACAAATTTACATGAAAGGATTTTTTCTGACCCCCCATACATTTGCAAAAATGAATCGTCCTTTTATCTGTGCCCAATTAGATTACTGCACTTTATTCCAGGGGCAGCTCCCTCTACCATCTCTGGTTGGTTGGTTCAAAATGTTGGAAAGATGGCTTTAATGTTTGTTATAAGGCTTAAATGTGTGTGTATAATAGATATATATAAGCTTTTGAATTATTGTGTGGCACATTGTAACCATGTTCAGAATACATGCTATATAAATAAAGTTTTGTGGTGGAAATCTGAAAATAAAAATTTGGAAACCAAAACATGTCTTTCGTTATAATTGTCTAATTGTCTAAAAATGCCTAATCTATTTGAAATGTGTATCAATAAACTATTAAGGATGTTAATATTTCATGTATGTTATGTTGGTTAATTTACAGTAGATATAATATATAAGACAAATGTACATAAGAATCATGATAACCAAACTGCTTCAGTCTGCTTCACAGACACTGCCAGAAGGCCACTCTGATTCCAGAGTTTTACAGTTTTGAAATGTGCCAAAGATGAAGCACTTCAGACCTTTGTCTTTACATCCATCACTATAAACTCTGTAAATAAACAGATGATAGGCAGTGATGTGCTAGTTTGCCATGAATGCTTGTGTGTATGAAGCAGAGTATCATGAATACATTAATATATGATTCCTCCTGTGACAAGATAGATGACTTTCAATTTCTTACCTAAAAAGTGCATTGAGAGCTCACAACCACAACCAGTCCCATCTGTGGATTTGAGGTGAACACATGAAAGATACTTAATGCTAGGGTTGGTAGTCACGGAAAACTAGCATGAATTTGAATGTAGCATTTCCTCAGGACTTCGTCTAACCCCACACACATTATGTATTGATTGCCATCAGCACATAAAGATCATTTTAACCAGTATAACAAAAAGTGTATCTAAATCTGATTATCAACCCCAGCTTTAAGTAGCAAAATAGGACCACTTTCAGATCCGTTGAAGCACTTTATATTGGGGTACTGATCTGAGGTACAATTTAAAACTATAAAGCGGTGACAGTTAAACTTTTCAACTTTATTTAACAAGGAAAAAACATGACCAGAAGTTATTAAAATTGTCTGATGTGAAGGCATAGAAACTGAATAATGTTTAAATGTCTTATGAATGAGAAAGATTTAATAATGCATTTCACTTAATGTGGATGATTCAGCAGTAAAATGTTTTACAGTGTGCTTTCTTCTTCTATGTTTCCTGTCAGTATTTACTTCAACATAGTTGTTAGAAGTTGTAAGACCCTCATTAAAAGTTGTTGGCTGTTGTAGATCACCCCTTTACAGTTCAGCCTCTTCCAACTGTATTTATCTCAGTAATGTAAATGTGTGAAAACAGAGGAGAAATCCTGTGCCCCCATCTAGTGGATAACATAGTTATCTCTAAGATCTCTTGACAACCATTTAGAGTGTTTTGTAGCCTAAAGATTCTCACTTTGTCAAACTGAAGGAAGGCTATGAATACCTTTACAAATGAGGATTCATTTCTTGGAATTATTTGATTGCAATAAAAAACAAGATTTTAAAAACCTGATGAGATTAAATGTTTGCATTTTGTGAGGATGTCCGATTAAATATTTTCAACCTTTTTTTTCAGAGCCTTTTGGTAACACTACTGGTGATTATTTAAAGCTCCCGTGAGTCATTACCTGATCATGAAACAGACTGATATCAACACATCACTAATGCCTTTCTATGAGCTACTGAAGCAAAGCAGATCCTCAGAGAGATATTTTAATAATAATATCTCAGCTACCTTTTAAATGCTTAAAGGTGCTTGTATGGTGTAGGTGTCAGAAAACCTCACTACTGAATAGGTCTTTTGATTCTGATTATTTGGGTCTCGATTCAATGTAGATTTGATTGATTAGATCTTGATGGATATGCTTCGATATTGATTCAATAATAAGTAGATGACAATAATACCCAGATCATTCATTACAATATACTACAGTAATATTTGTTAAATAATTTGTGCATTATTTGTATAGGTTAAGAAAAAAACTGACTCCAAAATGAATTTTACAATTGAATCATTTGAAGTTTACAATAAAACAATAAATTACGACATGCTCTAAAGTGCACACTTACTGTACATAGAGGTCTGTCATCGCACTAAGTGCCGCTCTCTCCGCTGACTTTAACCACTCTTAACCACTGCAATGACTGCTTCCTTCTTCTTGGCCTCTGATTTTGGAATAGTGACTTCTGTCATGTATTTCTGTGTTGGTATGTTGTAGTGTGGTTGCAGAGTCAGAGGGCCATCTTCTTAAAGCTTTGTTCTCGATGGCACTTTAAGGACAATGACCCTTAGAGGTGAAGATAACCTAAGACACAGTTATCGTCTGTGTGAGCAGAGCTTGACTTCAGTTTGAAGACAGATTAGTTGTAAAGCTGCACTGGATGTGGTATCATTGTTGCAGTATTTTAATACGGCCTCACAGAGCTTACACACAACATTAATTCTATCGACTTCTTCTGTTCCAGTTTTACATCTAAATCAAAAATGTGTCCAAACATCAGCTTTTGTGTTGTAGGCGCTGACTTTAAGTCAGCTTTTGGATGACTGACCAAAATGATTAGTCAAGAGAGGTCTCTTTACAAGGTGATTCACTCTCTCTCCAGTATCCTGCTCTTTCCACTGTGCTCTCCTCTCAAAAGACCAAAATGAAACTTTTAAAACTTTGCAGCAAAAACGTATCCTATATGTTCAAAAGATAAGACATAGTGTTTTGTACACTGGGGAGGTTTAATACTTTAATTCAATGAATTTCATTTTTTCAGCATGTGAGAAAGTTCATAATACAGTTACATCCCACGAGAATAAATGTGATAGACTTTTCTGTGACCTAAATTGACCCTTTTCATGTGATTGTGTTTGAAAGAGCATTTCTTAAAGCCACAGTCTGATATCTGTGGTTCCTGTTTTTTTCCCTGAAAGACAGCAGTTGTTTATTCTTAGACTTGTTGACAAGTTCTTCCGTGCAGATGTTCAGGGAGAAAACAGTAACTTCCGAATTACTTTGAATGCATGACACCAAAACCAAACAACTGAAGTAAAACCATAGAAAGCACATGTATAGCTCTGTTAAGAATGAAATGCAAACATTTTGTTAAATGACATGATTAATGTTCTTTAAATGAACTACAAAAGTTTAAATGCAAATCAATTTATGTAGCATCTGGGTGAGATCAAGCAGATAGCTAGCAATACTCAGCTGTCACTCAAAGCGTTAGCACTACTTCAGGCATTGATATAATTTCAGCCGGGCCCTGGGGTCTGCTGAGTGGTTCTAACCCTCAACTTCATATACGACAGAGCGAGAAGTTTTCTGGCCACTAGAACAAATACAAAAGATTAAAGAAAGCAGTTAATTAATGAACAGCTTGATAAAATGCAATATTAAGTCATTTAAGATAATATGGGTAGCTATGTCAGTGATACTCACCCTTTCGGGGATGGACAGCGTTGTTTGAAGACTGGAGTGTCAACGTTTGCAGTGGTTTTGTTGTTTCTATAGAAGAAGGAGGGAATCCCACTGCATCAGTCTACATTTACTATCAGGGGTGTGTTATTAATGTGTAACATTGAATCAACACTTACATAAAGCCAACCCTGAGGTTCGAAGTGTCTGCTTGTCTGGAAGAGAAATCAATATTTGACTTAAGTGGCATGTCCAAAAGATGTCTGGTATATTTCTCCTCTCAGACTTAAATGAATATGGTACCTTGAAAATCTGCTCCAAATTGACCTCCTATTAGAATAAAAAAAAGGTGTAACTATGAGACAGAAACCTAAACAGTGATTGTGAATGGTCAAATCTGAATCAGCTCTGAGGAACATCTACCTGGGGTTTGCCCCATTAAGCCACCCGACGCGTTCATCCTCATCTCTCCTGAAATGAGTAGAAATGTAAACCTTGAGGCAATTATTTTGAATATTCACAATAAATGTGAACTCTTTTCCATACCTACCGGGAAAATCGGCTCCAAATGGATCTCCTGTGTAGGGAAAAAAAAGAGTAAACTATCGGTCTTTATGAGTCTATTCATTTGTCCTATTTATAGCAGATTGTTCACACACCGTTTCTCTGGTCTTGGTGGTTTCTCCCTGTCTTCATGGTGTCTCCTTTCAGACAAGAGAATTGATTGTAAGTAAGATGAGATAAAGAGGCTGTACACAGGCTGTGGGTTATTAGTTAATATTTCTTATTTGGGGAGAACAACACAAAAAGCTGGTCCCAGCTGTTCAATTGTAGCTTGATTGGATTACAGCAGTTGGATTGGATCAAATCTTGTAAACAGGTTATTTACAAAAAACATAAAGAATCAAGATTAGATTAGGTAATCCGATTTAAGGTTTTGTGTTCAAACGTTTGTGTAGGACTGAGATAACTCTGATCTGAAACATCAGGATTATTCTGAACCAGAAAGTGGAGTTGCTTCAGGCTGGATTACAGGGGCAAAATGTGACAAAAAGTTTAAATTGGTTAAACAATATAACTTCTATACAATGATGCTGATAATTTCGAGATTTTTTTCTAGATGTTTTGCACGTTCTGTGTTGCCACAGTGACATAATGGATAAAGTAGATATCTGGGTTGTAAAGCAATGATGGATTTTGTGGCCATAAAATAATTCACCAAATAGCATCCACATCAAACATACAATATTCAATTCAAAGCAACTAATGTGTTTTACCCCCTTTGGACAATGTTTGTAGTCTGAAGTCCCACTTAGGGCACTGATAATCTAGATTTGTAATCCTTAAATATGCATCTTGATCAGGTTGATTGTATCCAGTTTTCTTTGAAAGACTGGGACAGTTGTTAGATGGATCATCTGAGCCTGGATAGAAAAAGGTGTGTTTCCAAATCTAGATAAATCTAACACCTTTTGAACTGCCTTGCCCTGGTGGTGGCTAAGTATTTTTCAGAAAGTTTACCTGGATAATCTATCCCACAGTGATCTCCTGAAAATGTAAAAAGCAGAGACAGAGATTAACAACGTTTTTTTCCTGTGCAGACAGACTGTAATGTGAAGTCAACAATTATGTCACACCTTTTCTCTGGTCGAGGTGGTGGTCTCAGCGAGTCACCAGAGTGCCCCCTGTTGAAAATATATCAATTCAACTTTCAATTCCAAACAAAGTGGCGACACAGCAAATAACTGAGGCGAAGTGGAAAACTGTGCTGTGGTCTGACTAAGCAAAATTTAAAACTATCTGCATACCATCACATTTTGTTTTATCAACACACACAGCATCCCAACTTTTTGAAATTTCACTTATACCTTTTATAATTATATTAACTTTTCATTTTACTATCCATAAAAAATAGCACCTATATCACTGATTTTGAATTAATATATATCAACTTTACCTTCTCCTCCGGATGACAACTCCAAACACTGCAGCCAGAATAATGACAATCAGGACCAGGACTGAGACTGGAATCATTACAGGGAGAGAGCTTCTCAATTGGTACATCAGGGATCCTAGTTAAGAAGGAATATTTGAGGTTTGTGCAAATGTGTCATGTGAATTGAACAACTTAATATGATAGAATTGCAGGGCATAAGCTGAAAATAAAATTCAGTTCTCCTACCCGTCACGGTTAACTCCACTGTGCTGGCCTGTTGCTTGTCACGCCAGGACTTTGCCATACACCTTAGGCTCTGGACCCCGTCTCCTCCTACAGCCCTGAAGGTGATGGTGGAGGTTGTCTCCCAGATGCCCAACTGTTTCTCAGAGTGCGTGACCTTACTCGTCATGTTGGGGACGCTCCACGAGAACACAGGAGGATGTGATGGACATGTATGCGTCACAGAACATGAGACAGTAATCTCTGAGCCGGCATCGACTTCTACTGGAACTGTGGTCATGACAGGTGTCTCTGGGGAAGCTGTGCATGTAAAACACAAAGAATAAATCCTTTGTTAAAAGACAGCTCAATAGATTTGCACAGTTCAGTAAGCTAAAAAATAAGAGTTGTTTCCAGACCTTTCATGACAACAAATACACAGCTGTTTTTGAATCTGTATTTGTTTTTTTCTTCCTCTGCATAGAAACAGAAGGGCCCGTTGTCAAAGGGCTTGATGTCATCAATCTCCAAAGAGCAGTCCCCATTACTCAGATCCCCTATTAATCTGGTGCGGTCCTTGAAATGGTCCAGCACATTGCTGCGGCCGTTATGGTACACAAAACCCCCTTTAAATTTGCGCCAGATACCACGTGTGAAATGCACAGAGCTCTGGGTCTGGAAGCTGCAGGGAATCACCACACAGGAGCGGGTCAGGGCGTTAAAACTGAAAGGGACTTCACCTGGCAGAACACGGAATGCTGGGAAGACAGAAACCATCGTGCATTAATGGGATGCAGTTGGAAATTGTCCTGCTCGGGACAAAACACAATGAGATGAAATAGAGAGAACTGAAAGGTGAACCCACAGCCATCTTCATCTAGATTCATTTCTTTTGGTCTCTCATATTCTGAAAAAATAAATACAAATAGGTGGGACATTATCTTGTTAGTTTATAGCACTTTTCTTAACTAGGTCACAGAGTACTTCACTACTGACAGATGAAAAAGGAAAACAGATAAAAAGAAGCTCATTCAGAACATTACATATGAAACAAATCTTAATTGTAGTTTGACCCTGTAGGGAGTATTTCATTTTCTCTCAGGAAGAGTTATATGAGAAGATTAATATATATTTTATATTCAGCCAATGTGTTGAACTTTGCCTTTAACTGATCACTGAATTAAACTTGTAGCAACTCACTTTTTATATGAAGGGTAGCCGAGTCTGAAGTATCACCACTACCAAAGTGAGCAGTGCAGGTCAAAGAGCTGTTGTCATCCCTTGGAGAGCCAATGAAGGTTAGATTTGACACCATTTTGTAGGTGTCGCTAGAGATCTTATATGTCTGCAACAAACTCTGCATGTCTTTGTAGTTCCACAGAATGGTTGGTGCATTTTTCTTGCACTTGTAGGAGACAGAGCATATGACACTCTGTGCCACACCCTCCATCACAGTGCCCGGACGCTCAACCATTGCAATGTTGTCGTACGGACCTAAGAAGAAGAAATATAGTATTGAGGCTTAAATATGGACATAGGCAACTTCATCTTAGTTCAAATAAAACATCAACTTAGGTTGTACCATAAACTGTATCATACACTGTACATGGATGTCATGGCAGCTCCCCAAAAGTGAGACCTAAACATTTGGAGCTCCTTCTACTGACAGGCTGCAATACAGGTGATAAAGCTAGCCTCCCCCATATTCACAGATAAGACTAGAACATTATAACAAACATCAAATCCCTTAGCTTAAATTAGTTTCTCAATGCTATTAAAGGGTGTATCATAAGGATCATCATAATGATTGACAGTGTTTTTAAAAAATCCAGCTCCTGTGGGGCTGTGTGCACCAGATTTGCAGCATAGAGGAGGGAAAAGCGAGATAAGTAGTATGACCTTTTTTATTTAATTAAATTGCTTTGTATGTTTCATATTTGCTTTTACTCAATGAAATGTAAAAAAAAAAAGTATAGAACAGTTTAGAGAGATCGTGTCCTCGCATCAGCAGCATCTCTAGATGTTGAGATTTTACCTTTGAAAAAAGAGTTTGGTTAGTTTACTCCTACGTACAGACTTCTATCATTGTTGCTGCCAAAGTTAAAATAAGTTCTGAGCCTTCTTAATATTGATTGGTCTGTGATGGATAAGCATGTCGAGTGTGGCAGTGTTTCTAAAGTTAAACTATTTTCATCTGAGACCGCTGTGAGCATAGCAACCTAAAAACATCTGACAGGGAAGGTTATTTTTACACCTAGGACAGTGAATGCTAAGTACATTGATTTTTTATGGAAAAAAGATGCAGCCATTACATGAATGGACACAGGCCTTTATGCCGTGGACTGTGCTCACTTGGGAGATCTTTGGCATTATATGTAAGTTAAATGTGTGTTGTGGAAGCCCCACAGCTCAGAATCTGGCACAATTTTGGCTTCCCCTTTGTACAACAGGAAAAGGTGACAATGTGTTAAAGGGTTGCACTCACATTCAACATTCAGTTGGAGTTCACTTGTTGCTTCCTGACCGCTAGGGTGCTTAACAGTACACTTCACACTCTGGTCCTCTTCTTTCACATTCCAGGTTCGCTCCAGCTTCCTTTCCCAAACACCATCAGACACCTGAGTGTCCAACAGGACATCACTTCCAGATATGCCGTGTAGAGTGAGTTCAGGCGAGGCAGAGATGCACGTGTGGCGAGCACTGCAGGACACTCTGCTCTGCGCTCCTACTCGAGGAATACCGATCATGTTCACTTGTGGTATCTCCGGACTATCTATAAAATCAAAGCATATTTCTTTAGTAGAAATATTTTATTATCATTTTTGACTGAACTAACTTTTAAGTGGAAACATTTGTGTCCAAATACTTACCCGAAACAATAATTTCAGAGGTTTTATCATAAAATGAGAACCCTTGGGTGTTGTAAGAGGTGATAGGGTTCGGATCTATCCACGGGTAAAGTCTGTCCTTGTTGTGTGACATCTCCAACCTCTCAATCTTCAGACTACAATTCCCCTCCATTACAGATCCAATCATGCTGGTTATCCCACTATACCTACTGATAACATTTTGTCTTTGGTCAAACATAGGTGGGTTTCCAGTGCTCTGGAACAAGTACCAAATTACTCTGAGGTTAGCAGGCTGGGAGACACTGTATGTGAAGCTGCAGGGAATGATGATGCAGGAGCCCTTCATGCCTGTGATCCTTTCAGGGGTAATGAAGGACCAACCTCGAGAGAGCATGTTTCCTGTTAAAAGGGAAATGATTAAAGCAAATGGACAATATTTTAGAAAGTTTGAGGCTTCTTCAAAATCTGACCGAGTGCCGACATGAAAGATTATGGCCTTTAGCTTGTGTTAAGGTTAATCTAAAAGCAGTGAGTGAAACTGAAAAGTGATGTGGGCCTTTTAGTCAAACCACTGATCTAACAGAAGATTAAAAACCTCCATTGAGGTAAAGGGAAACTTTCAGGCGAGCCAAGTTAAAAACAAAATTTGGTTAAAGTCAAGGTATAATTTGCAACTGTTTGCATTCACAAATGCAGCTCACCCCAAAATTTCAGTACGTTTTTAAGAGCTTTGTGTGAATACAGATTTTTATTATTTGGTGACATTATGCCAGAATTTGCTGCATATTTGTTTGGAAATTATGCCTTATTACTGCCTTATAAGCTAAAGGCCAGGATGTGGTTGTATAGGAATATCTACTATTTCCACTCACTCTTCACACGCAGGGTAATGCTTGATTCCTGCCGTTGTCCCTCTTGAAATCTTGCATAACATGTAAGAGATCTTCCCTGGTCATTAGATGATGCTGTGAATGTCAGCGTGGACACGGTCCTCCACTGAGCTATTCCACTATTGCTGGTGTCAGTCGATGTAGGCATGTTTCCGTAGTTCCAGGTGATAGTTGGGGAATGTTTTCGGCATGTGTATGAGGCTGTGCAGGTTACTTTACTTGGCTGTCCCTCATTAAACTCTTGTGATGTAGACTGGATAGTCAGTGGTGAAAAGGTGCCTGAGATTCAAATAAAAAATTTTTAGATTATGAGGGAATTAAAGGAGAAAAATACTGTTTTATTCTGGCATACATTACTTACAGTCTGCATTTAAGATTATAGAGGCTGTAGCTGTCAGGCCCCCGGGATGACGGACAGTGCAATCCACAGTCTGAAGGTCACTCACTATGTTCAGTGTGGCGGTCAAAGTAGTAATGGAAGTGCCATCCTGGGTTGACTTATGAGAAAGATGCGGGTTTTTCAGAGGGATGCTGAGACTCAGAGTGGGTGGATTGGAAGAACATGTGTGATAAACGGTGCATTGCACTGTCACTGACTGTCCAACCTTCCTGCTTCCATAGATCATGATGACTGGTTTGTCTGCCCTGTCTGCAGAGCAGAAATGTGAAAAAATAAAGCTAAAAGTGAATACGCTTTATTTTAAAAGGTGTTGTTTCAAGCTTACCCTGACAACTTACCCACTACTTCAATTGTTACAGTTTTATCAAAGAACCGATATGTGCTTCTTCCAACGTTCTCCGGATCCACCCAGGGGTAAATCTTCTGACTGTGGTGTGACCGAGTCACTTTGGAAATCTCAAGTGTGCATCCTCTGTTGGATGGAATTACACGTGTTTTTCCACTAAAGGCCGCAATGACCGAATGTGTATACCAGTCGTCACAAACCAGGGGATAGTTTGTGCTGTGATACTGGTACCAAACCACTCGATCTGGTCTGATTGGAGGATACTCATAGTAGCCAAAACTGCATGGGATGACGAGGCAGGAACCCAACAGCCCTTTGATGTTACCCGGCATGTTAACATACCAGGCCCTAGAAACACTGCAAATGATTCCTGTAAGACACCCAAGAAAAAAAAAACAAGAACTGAAACAACTGCAAAGATTAGATTAGTGTGAATATACTTAAAAAAAAAAGATGCAATGCAAATAAACATTACCCAGAATGCAGAAGCTCAGGGGGAAATGGCAAACTGACGACATCTGAAGAATTGTTCCTCGAACCCTAAAATATACAGTATGTAAGAGAAACATCTTAATACTATACATACATTTACAAAAGGAAAAAGTATACCTCTCTTTTTTCCCATTAAAGACACTCAAACAAATTAGTCTTAAAATCCCTTAAAACGAGATGACTGAGATGTAGAGACAGAATGTGATGCATCATAGGAACTAAATTATATTAAAATGCATGTAACTAGCCAAAAACATTATAACATTGGCCTATCAGAGAGACCATTGAAACAATGATAGCCTCAATGTAGCTCTAATATCTTAGTGTTTCTTATTCTCCCCGACCCTCCATAGCATGGAGTATTGCTCTGATCTAATATAATGTTTTAATGGAGGTTTCTTAATTTTGGAGCCATGAAGGGATTCAAGTGTTTATATTATGTTATTTTGAGGTTTAGGGTAGGATATTGTTTGTATACTTTTTGTGGTGTTATTATGGTGTTAGTTTACAATATAGTTTATTGTGGTATTAGTTAATTCGGTTATTTACGGGTCATGTGTTAGGGGCGGGGTTATTGAGTTAATTTAGGCCACCTGTGTTCCTTTTTTTGCCGGTAGAGAGAGGGGGTGAGCTGGGTCTCCGTACTTTTTGTTGACCGCTTACTTTTCGCTTATGAACGCCATTTAGGCTTAATTTACGCTCAGTTCAAGCTATTTATCACTTATTTTTGCTATTTCTGTTTGTGCACTTTATCATGAGTTTATCATCCTTTTTTGGTAATAAAAGGTTAAACTTACTTTTTGTGCATAGTGGTTTTTGCTTTTTTAGCGCGTCTGACAACAACTAGGCCCAGCGTCAGCCTCTCAGCGGCTTTTGGCTCTTAGTAGTTGCTACACTTACTGTCTCTGCAACATTTGCACATTTTGAGTAAATGTTATGGTTAAAAGTTTGTCTGCTGTTGGGGGCCCACCACTGGCCTGGGGCCCCATGCACTTGCCTGCCTTCCCTGTTGACAAGCAGCACCTCTGAATGTGGAGCATCTTTTATTTATCTTTGTATACATTTTATTTCAAAGAATAAATACTTAATTTTCTAGCACATCAGCACCATGGTACCTAAGTATCAGGATTCTGAATTAATTGTGCAAGAAACAGAGTCTGTGATAAAGGCTACTGACAGCTTTTGCTCGCTTCTGCAAACACGTTCGTCCTCAGCTGTTAAGTTTAACTTCACAAGATGATCCACGTTCCTTATTTTAGTGCAGGTGGCTGGCTGCTCTTTTGATATTCTCCTACATTCTCATTATTCTTCTACATAATAACCAAATCCTTTAATCACATCTTATTTTTCTGGGTTGAATATTATGACTTTAATCTCGCAATACCACGACTTTATTTTCTTTATCCTGTTGTCTTAAATAAGTCTGTTTGGGTATTACTTAAAAGATCACACCCATAGTTTCCGCCTGCACTCACTACTTATTCAACCAGAACATATTTTGAGGAAATAACAATCACACACTCAAATAACTGTTGAAGAGATGGCATCCCTTTTCAAATGTATGAACTTATTTTTAAGATTAAACAGAATAATCTTATTTATAAAACACTGGCAAAATGAAAGAAACAATGAAGAGCAGCAGAAAGATAATATATGATACAGATTAGACAGATTATATTATGGAATAACCTACAAAAGCTGCTTCAAACAGATAATACAACTCTAAAGAAAAGTCAGAAACTGCTTCAAAGATGTGTAAAATAAATCACATTATTTTGGTTTTAGAAAATAATAAACTGTAGCTTTGAGTTGTAGCAATACGGTGAAGAAAAAAGCAAAACAAAGATTTTTAAAAGAGACGTTCTAGGTTTTCTGCCAAGGTCGAACAGTACCAAGTCAACTGATCTCAGCCTAATTTATCAAATGTTCTTTTATGTTCTCTTTTTGAAAAGCTCTGCATGACTTACCTTCAGAGGTGAATGTTCTGAAAAGGTTTACCAACTCAATCAAGCATCAAGTCTCTAGACATATCATCTTTAAGACACCACCCCTTAAAATGTGGACAGAGTTCAACATACAAACCTCGACGAGGGCAATGAGCCATACGTACAACTTACATGTTGTAGAATAGACTCTTGTGTTAGAACCAAATCACAACGAGCAAGCTTTAAAATAGAATTAAAGCAATGACAAGGACAAATACAAAGCAGAAATTATCTATCTGCCCCAACAATAAACTGGTGAAATACGTTTTATAAAGAAATATAAAGAAATATAGAGATGAAATGTTTTGGACTTCAGTTGTATTTATTTATGAAGGGAAGGTTCAAAACTATATTTTGTTATGGTGCAACTTTAACCCTGAGTCTGCACAGCTGTTTTTTTTGTCTGCCTCTCTCCATCTCTCCCTCTCTGCATTTCCCATGAACCCCTTTCCAAGCCCAACAGATGCAGATGTTTCTGCTTGAGGGATCGGCCTGTTAAAAGGACGTTTTTTCTTATGACTTTCTAAATGCTGCAAAGTGCTCTGATCATAATATTGAATATTACTGTACTCGGATGTTGGGTCTTTTTAATCAATATTTGAAAGAGGATGGTCTAAACCTGCTCTTTTTGTCAAGAATCTTATGAATACTGTTATTTATAGATGCTGTATATGAATAGATTTATTGATTGATATGTGTATTGTATTGTATTGTAAGGATACAGGAGAGTGAGATTGAACTAACTGGTGAAGAAGGCCAGCTCAGTCCTGGACCCTGTGGAGGTGGTGGCTGACAGGAGAATTATGGCCAATCTGTCGTCTTTGATGAACATTTCTTTTCTATATATATTCTTGTTGAAAAATTCTTGTACTGTACACATTTTTGTTTGCTGCTGTAACTCCATAAACTTCCCCGTTGTGGGACGAATAAAGGAGTATCTTATCTTATCTTAAAGACAACCCAAACACAATCATTTTAATCATTGAATCATTTATTTGTGCTTTTTTGTTGAATTCCTCAGTGTAGTTTAACTTCTTCTTTTTCTCTTATTTTTGAGATGGGGAGAAATGTCTGAGCTTCCCCAAAATATTTTTTTTTAAATTTAGGTTCATGACTCAAACAAGATAAATCATTGTTAAATTGAATCCCACTGATGCTGTTGTCCTGGCTAGTGAACTAAAAGACAAATTTACTGCTACAGGACAAATATCTACAGTTGGTTAACCTTTTTAAACCAAGTTTATACTCATCTCTAGTAACCCAAGAATCGCTATATCTATTTCCACAGGTAGAGAAAAAAAAATCTAACATACCTTAGATTTAATCATGCCTTTGGTTTCAGAGCCTTTCACTGTCGAAATATAAAGATGCAACTCCTCTGTGATGTTCATGACTTTATTCTGAAGCATGTTCATGCTTAAACAGTCTTTAAAAGACACTTTCAGAAATACATGTGTTTGCCTTGTCTTTAAGAGTCAGAAGAAAAGACAGATAACAATTGTGTCTGTGTGATAGGATAGTTAGCTTAACTTGGCTTAGCATACAGACTAGAAACCAGTGGCAGGAGTTTGCTATTGTTAGCTATTGTTCCGTCAATAGGTAACAAAATCTATTTTCCTGCACCTCTAAAACTTTCTTATAACATGTCATTATAGTTTATTTTTCATTAGTGAAAGGTAAGTTTGAGGATTTAGTCATTTCTCCTTGTGCTAGCAAAGTTATGCTACTGCTGGCCTTAGCTTTGTGGTGAACAGGCCAACAATCGTGTCTTCAATTAACACTCTGTAAGACAATGAAGAAACAGTTTTTTCTCCCATAAGTGACTTTATTCAGTTAAACTCTTATCCATCCTTGTTCTTCTCATTTATATCCTTGGTATTTTCTCTTTATTGTATCTCATCGTAGTACTGGGATTAAGTTTCACAGCAAACAATGGTGACAGCAAGTCTTACCTCACATTAGCTGAGGAAAACGGCATATTTGCAGTGCAGAAGGCATTGTACTAATTTATCACAATAATTATAAAGAAAACAAGAAAAGCCTAAAGACATATACATTCAAAATTATACAATGAAATGATCATTCACAAAATTCAACGTTGTTTGGCACAGAGATCATTCTGTATTCATGAGTAATAATACCGCCATGATTACAAGCAATTAATACAAATCATAATGAGCATATTTAGAGCTGCAGTGTGCTTTGATCGGGCTTAGGGGGCTACATTTCTCTCATACGTTTCCATAGATGTTGAGATCTGCGCTGTTTACATAGTCATCTCCATCATCACACTCCTGTGGGAGATAAAGATCATGATTATCAGAGATGTAACAGTGCCAGTGTGCTGTTTACAGTTATAATGGAGATTTAGTGTTACCTGGTTGTAATTGTGGGACTTTTGCTGACTGAGGTACGTTAACAACAACAGCAACAGCAGCAGCAAGGAGACAGAAAAAGATAACATTAGACAATGCTCTATTATAACGTGAAATGTCTAAGATTATATTTACAGGTAAAGTTCAGGAGGAGTACCTTTTGGGGGATGGGAAACGAGGCTTGGAGAATGTCTGGTCATTGCAAGTTTTAGAACTCGCGTTGTTAGGCCTGTGGATTAAAATTCATGTCACTGCACAGTTTTGACAAAAAACCCCAACAGCTCTAACCTATTCACTTTAAAAATACTTACATCTGATCCACTACACCCGCTCTAGGCCTCCTGTTAAAGAAAAACAGTGTTAACATTTGACTGCAAAAAAAAGACAGAAGAACATAGGTGCTAGTTTCACTATGACAGGGATGTATTCTTCAAGCTGAATTTAGATTTAACTGTGAAAACAACTGGGTGTGCGTGAAAACACAAGATGACGAGAAACTTGTAAAGGTCATCAGTGTAGGCTGATGTGCTATCATCTATGAATGTTTCTTAGTTCTTACCTTGAAAATCTGCTCCAAATAGATCTTCTGGGGAGGAAAGAGGAACAGAAACCATGCAAATATTACGAGGAATAAAAATAAATGCTTCAATCTTCTCAAAAATAACAGAAAAGTAACATGTATCTGCACAGACATGCAGATCCCTGTGACAGGACTATAGTCACTTAACTGAAGTGGCTTTTAGCATTTAAGGAGATAAAGAACCACAGTATAATTTAACTTGCCTTTGGTCAGAACGAGAGGGTCCTGGGTCGTTAGAACGGATCCTGAAAATGTAAAGAATAAATTATAAATAAATTAAATCACTGAAAGAAAAAAAAAGAAAAAATACTTAGGTCACAGTTATACTGCCGACCTCATGGAACAATGCATCAGAACCAAAAACAATACAAGGTTTTTTGCATCACCTTCGTGACATCCTGGACAGCCGGTTCAACATGCTAAATGATGAAATGAAGAAAAAAAAGAACATTTTGAATATAAAGGTGGAAAAGTATTGATTTATACTAATAATAATACATTTTATTTAAAGGCGCCTTTCTCAGCACTCAAGGTAATAGTACAGAGCAGACTTTAAAAATAACAATATAAAGGCTGATAAAATCAACAAGGCATGATACAGTGTAATTAATAAATAAGAATACAATTAACAGGATAAGATACAGTGCAGTGAAGAGGTGTAATTAGAGTGATTATGACAGTTTAAAAACATGTGTTTTGAGATGTGATTTGAAAATGGAAAGAGAGTTGATGTTACGGATGTCTGGTGGGCGGGAGGGGCAGACTGGCTGAAGGCTCTGGACCCCATGGTGGTTAAGTGGGCGGGTGGTGTCAGTGTAGCACAAAAACTAAAAGTTTATCTCAGTGATTTTACCTGCCATCCTGATTCTGTAGCTCTGCAATGCGTGTCCTAAAGCAAGAAAAATATAGACAATTAATTTGGTGCACTGAGTTAGTGTTAGGAAGTGTGTTAAAATGTGGACTGTTATTAGGTGAATTAGAGTAGTGTATTACTCACTTGTATTTTTTCACCATGAATATGCAAAAGACTGAAAAGATCACAGCGGTACCAAAAGCCACCACTGTGGGAATGATGATGTGGTTGTAGCTTTCTTTACCTGCAAACAGACATCATTTGTATATGAGAAAATGAGAATAGGGGAAAATTTTGTATATTTAAAAATAAAGGACATGGAAGTGAATAGATCAATAACAACTCACGTTTGACATAGACTGTGAGCACTTCAGATGATTTCCTCCCTCCATTAAAAGTGGATGTGCAGGTAAGCTCAGAGTGATCATCCTTCTCCTCAGGGATGAACGTGAGGATGGACTGAACCTCCCAGATGCCTGAATGACTTTGTCTACGGGCCTCAGTGATCCCCTCTGCTGTGCCCCTGCTCCATGTGAGTTTGGGGTCATGGGAGGGGCAGGTGTGGAACACTGTGCAAGTGACAGTGAAGGGAAATCCTTGGAGGGCTGTCTTTGAGTGGGTCAGTGTGGGCTTTGGAGGATCAGCTGTGAATGAAAAAGGTCAGTTAAAGTAAGAGGCAAGTACTTATATGAAATAGAAATGTGTTATTGATTGGTTCAAATCTTGGTGACATACGTAGCATTTTCAATCCAACACAATCTTCAACGAAGGAGAACTTCTCAAGTGTACTGCCCGCTACTGGTGCTAGTTCAATCCGGAAACAGAAAGGTCCGTTGTCATGGTCTTTGACGTCAGTGATTTCTAAGGTGCAGTTGCCTTCACCCAGATGCCCCAACAACTTTGTGCGCCCTCTAAAACTTTCTGTGACAGTCGTGCTGTCCTCAAAATAGATGCGCTGATCTCTATTGCTTGAAATATGCCAGATCCCTCTGAGTTTGGAGGTGGGTAGGTTTCCTTCAGGATGGGTGAACGAACAGGGAACCACAACACAGGATGAGACCAGAGCCTCAAGACTCTTTATGACGTTGGCCTTCCAATCTTCAGTCAACACTGGGCTGCTGATCACTTGAAAAAGGGCAGAGGCAACAAAACATATTACTTCTTGTACGAATGATATGTTCCTCAGAGTATGATTGCATGCTGCTGGAAACTAAAAGTTGGCTGGTTGCATTACCTGCCAGAAGCAGGCCCATTATCATCATCTTTCTGTCTTTGTCCATAGCCTCTGTGGTTTTGGAGAGTTACACTGTGGGAGGTGTAATGAAAATCAATTAAATACAAAAAAATAGATCACAAGAACTGCCTCAGAATACTTCTCTCTGATTACAAAACACTCTGAAAGTAGAACTCTTTTTAATTATACAACAAACACTGGCTTTTTTAATTGTCATCATGCAGCTTATGAACACATTTGTAACTGATTTTAATGAAATGATAATTCATCAGCTAAATGTCTTAGAATCAGTAAATATTTGGGTTGTAAAGATTATCTGATCTGAATTTTTTGCTGATCATTACATTAACGATCTGAGTGTGCCGGTCCACAGAACCCCCAGATTGGTGAAAATGCCCTTCAAACTAGTTGATGGACAAGACTCAATGTTGTGATCTAGTAATGATCTCAAGGTTTTGGTGTGTTGTTGCTGTGAACTGTGCTCAATGTCTTCAGTCTCATGAGACTTGGACATTGATCTTTAACCTTAAAGCTGCTGTTGGTAGTCGAGATATAAACATCAGTTCAGAGAGAGATTTTGAATTTCGACACTACCCCTCCCCTCTCTGCTCCTGTAACCCCGCCCACAAAAGATTGTTGTGTGCATTCTATGAGGAAGTTGTGGCTTCCTCGCTAATCAGGGCGACGTAGTGGGGCGGCCACTCGACCAATCAGGACAGAGGATTGGATATTAGCTATGATTGGTCCGATAGTCTCAAATTACTTCACTTACCGATGAGTACCAATGGGTATTATGACCTTTTCTCCAAACCCAGCAGAAAAACAGTAACATTTTTGACACCACTCCTACAAACAGCAGCTTTAAGTAGTTAAAGCTTAGGTTGCTGGTCAGGCTATGTAAGTTAGCTTACAGGTTGACTGACAACACAATCTTCGCCTTAGAAAAAGTCATGTGGACTTAATATGAATTTCTGTTTCTGTAGATGAGAGACATGTACATCATCTGCAAGACTGATTTCACCTGCTAACACTCCATGGTGAGACATGTGCTATGACACTAGCATTAGCAAGCAGCAGTACAACCAGGCCCCAATAAGTAACACTTAAGTAACACTCTCCAGCAACAACAACATAGTGAGACTGTGGTTATTGTAACCGAGTTGACAGCATTTCAAAGAGTGTGACAGAAGTGTTAAACAAGACCTTCCATATGAGAGAAAGCAGCTACAATATAAATGCCTAAATGTCTCTCATATGTTACAGTCACAAAGAAATTGTGAGGAGAAATGATGTCTTGAATTTTCATTATTACAATTTAATAACTAACATGCACAACTAGCTGTCAGTGTTTATTTTTACTTTTATTGTTTCATCGGCTTCAATTTTTTTAACATGGAAAATCAATATATACTTTGTATGAGTGCTAATAGAGCTGTATAGAGTTTACGGAGGTAGATGTGCAGAGAAGATTTCCATGTTAGTTTAACACATTGTCAAATTTCTCACACAACTACCTGTCATGGTGAGACAACTGGGTATGGGTGTGTGTTCAAGACTTCTGTTTACTTTTTGGGTAACACTTTACAATAATGGAACAGTTCTCTTAGCGAAATAATGCTTAATTCACGTTGAATTAATGCATGACTCATGATGAATTTCTATATGAACTAATAATTAATTCATGTTGTTCACCATGAACTAATGATCCTGTCACTATGACTTCATGTAATGCCAACGTATTTAATACATCATTGGTTAAGGTATGGTAATTAACAGTTACTTCATACATCAGTTCATATATGACCAAATTTGCTGGACATATGAGATTTTTTTAGGATAATTGCATATGAACAGCCTCTCAGGCTGAATGTTGAAACGTCATATTTCGGAGAACAAACTCAATGGTGTGTGTTTCATATATATACAGTACATAAACACACACACACACACACACACACACACACACACACACACACACACACACACACACACACACACACACACACACACTCACACACATACTCACACATATGTGTGTGCAGTCCACCATTCAGTTTGTTCTCTTTGTTCTCAAAGTGACAGGATCATTAGTTCATGGTGAACAACAGGAATTAATTATTTTTTCATACAGAAATTCATCATGAGTCATGCATTACTTCAACATGAATTAAGCATTATTTCGCTAAGAAAAGTGTTCCATTATTGTAAAGTGTTACCACTTTTTGTTAATTCAGATTCTACAGCGGACCTCGTCTTTGGTCTCTTGGAAAGCACTAAACACAATTTTTTAAACAGTTATGTTAATTGAACATTTCAGTTATCAATTTCCATTGAACTGAACTAAACCAAATTGCAAATTGCTTCAAATAGTTTTGAACTTAATTAGTTTTTTTATGAATCTTCCTCCGATCAATCAATCAATTAATCTTTAATTGTATCTAAATCACAACAAACCTTATCTCAAGACACTTTTACAAACACAGGAAGTCTAGGCCACTCCGTCAAATTATGAACAGAGACCCGACACCAAGACAGGGTAAGACTCTGTCTTACCCTTGAATTGATCCAAAGCAATTAAGGAAAAGGCAAATAATCTAGAATTGCTAACATGTCAATTTTATTTACTATAAACATTAAATACAAAATACTTATAAAACAAACAGAGGACTAACCAAAATAGAAATGTTGTCATACCACAGTCAACGTTTTCTTACCTGATGAAGCTGCTATGTGGTTGATCAGAGCTGTTTTTTTCCCCCTGAAACCACCAACACCGTCCCCAGAGTGATTTGATGTGCTATTTTGCAGTGAACTCAACAAAGAAATGAACTGAAGCTGCAAAATAACTTTTAGTATATCTGTGTGAGTAGGAACACAGATGCAATGAGTATCAGTTCAGCTAATAAAAAAAAAAAAAAAAAAAAAGGAAGTAGGGAGTGGTCTATTATTTTGGTCTCAAACTCATGCACATAACATTCAGAGCCCAATCTCTATCTCTGCATACACGCACATGCTATAAAAGATATGAACTTCTCGGAAACAGAAAAGTTCATATCTTTCATAGAAAAGTTTAATTCCTCTTAATGGTTTATCACTATATTTAGGAGCATACTTTTGCTCTGATCTCTAGCTGTCACAGTTAAGATGAGACCTACGTGCAGAATAATTTGTCCAAAGCAGGAATAAGGCAAAAACAGTCATTTTAATGAATCAGCTGGCAGAACAGGGTACAGTCCGTTCCAAAGTTCAAAATCAAATAAGCAGTCCAACCAGGCAGAGGTACAGAGGCAACAGGCAACAATCCCAACAATCCCAACACAGTAACAGGCAGAGGTCACAATCCAAGACGGCAAATACATACAACAGGATGGATATGAAGCAGACAGGAGCACAAACAACAGTCTGTGAAACAATATCTGAAGCGACTGGTTTAGATACTGAGGAGAGATCAACAACTGGTTGCAGGTGTGTGACTGAAAGATGTAAGCTGGCAACTTGATAGACTGAATGTCCATGCAGAGTTTTTTTTTTTTTTAAACTTGGCTGTGACTTTGAGCTTAGATTAAGAGAGCTGACAAATTTAAATAACTGTTGGATGTATAATGAATAAAATGCATAATAATGCTGCTAATGATCTATGTGGTAAGGGCATATCCAGACATTTGGCCCAACTTGGCCTTGATTATGTGTGAGCCTACATGCATGTTCATAACTTTTATTTACCATTTTAAATATGACGTTAGCTAACATGTTAACTGTGCCAAGCACAACCAAAATGTTGAGGTACGGAGGGGGACATGCAGCATTTGCACATTTCTTGTACAGCCTGTCTGAGGCTGACCAGGTCACAAAAGCTGAGGTCAAAATGCCAATGCATAGTGCATGAAACAATGTTTCTTTTCTCTCTAGGCAAGGCAAGGCACGGCAAGTTTCTTTATAAAGTACCATTTATACAAAGAGCAATTCAAAGTGCTTTACAGAGTTAAAAACAAAACAAAAAAACAGAACAGCAACAATCAACAAAAACATACAGAAAACACTTAAAACATTTTATAAGCATTAAAAAAATGTATTGGGCCAGTTATGTTTGATCTGCTCTCTCTCTCTCTCTCTCTCTCTCTCTCTCTCTCTCTCTCTCTCTCTCAATTTTTCAATTCAATTCAAAGGGCTTTATTAGCATGGAAAACAACAAAAATAATAATTACAACAATAATACTAATAACAATAATAATAATAATAATAATAATACTTTCATTTATCTTTTACAGATGACTATAGATCTCTCAATTCAATTCAATTCAAATTTGCTTTATTGGCATGAACGAGATATTATTGCCAAAGCACATAAATTCATACAGTACATTATATATATTCACAACACACTACACTCACCATATATACATTAATCACAAACCATATGTAAGGGCCATTTCAAGATGTTTGTGTGTGTGTGTGTGTGTGTGTAGGACATTAAGTTGTCCACTAGGGGTCTCCCCTGTTCAGTGCATAGGAACCTTTCACCAGGTATCAGGTGTTGCTAGACGGGGAGCACAAAAAGTTTTTTGACCGCAACGTGCCGCAACGCCAGGACGCTGGCAAGGTGTAAATGGGAATTAATTACGTTTTATGGTTTTGATGGACACTGTATTGGATCTTGTATGTTGACACGGTTGGAGAAAGGACGATGAACAATAAAACATTCGTAAATTGCAACCTGAAGACGTCAGGATCTTATTTCCACAAGACACACGAGCAAGAGCGCGTCAACTATATTTAAGCCCGTCTAGGCAGCCCCTCAGTGGCTTTAAGTGTGAGGCTTGGCCGCTATATTCAAGTCAAAAAACTGTGTTAAAGGACGCTGGAGGAGCTTCATCACAGCGGCGATATATGTCGGCAGTTTCAGCTGAGTGGACGCTGTAAACGGACATTCAATCACCGGAGTTCAGCTGCTACATCCAGCTACTGCTATCGGCTACAGGACGCCACGGATTGCTTCCAGCTCGGCGGAGAATCAGCACGTTTCTTCCCTCGGATCAAATCCCTTCCACCAGTGTGAGGACAACAGGAGCAGCTCTCCAAACGCCGGCGGAGGATTCGTTCACCAGGATCATTCATGGCGCCCAACGTGAGGTATGTGTAGCGCTACTAGTTATGAATGGCCATTCATGTTGTGTGCACACTGTTCGGGACGTAAATCCAATGCATTGGTTGTTGAAGATAAATGACAATTGACTTGTTGACTTCTTTCGTGGTTCTAAATTATGGATGCGCGTGAAACCGCGGACATGCCCGGTGAGGGTATTGCGCAATCAGCTGATTCGAACATTAACGCGGACAGCGATGATACGCGAAGGGACAAACCAAAACGTGTTGTAAAGTTAACTGCTAAAGCTTATGCCGACAAATTGGAAAAGGTACAAAATGACAGGAAAGCTAAGCTAAATAAGGCTAGTAATATGAGAAAAAAAAAAGATACAAGAGCTTATGCTAAAAGGTGATAAAAAATCAGAGGTGCAAAATGCTCTTGACGAGCTTGTCAATTTATGTGATGAAACAAAAGGTGTTCAATGTTCTTTGATGGGTTTGTTACCTGAAGAAGAAAAAGAAAAACATGACATTTGGTTCAAAGCAAAAATGATTGTAAATGATGAATTAATTTCCGATGTGAAAGTGTGGTTAAAGTGTTCTGAACAACATGTATTTTATGGTAAGGATGAAAATGGTGATGATGAAGTAAATCCAGAGGACAGTGTTTCAAATGTTGCAAGCAAACACACAAGCAAAAAGAGTGCTTGCAGTGGAAAATCAAGCACTACGTCATCTGCAAGAGTCAAAGTAGAGGCAGACAGAGCTGCTTTGCTTGCCCGTGTTGAATCTTTGAAGAAGATGCATGCTTTGGAGGAACAACAGCAACAACTACAAAGGCAAAGAGAACACCTTGAGCTGGAAGCTCTGCTAGCAGCATCAACTGCTAAACTAGCAGTTTTTCAGGCCTCTGAAGTTTCAAGTTTTTCAAAGGCATCGAATGCAATGAATTCCTATTTGCAAAGGGAGAAAAGGAAGGAAGCGACTGCAAACAAGCTAAATCCCTTGGCAAAGGATTACAACCCTGAAAGTCAGAACAAATTGCAGCAAAGTCAGGATTGGACGTTACCAACAACGTACCCCGCACCAACTGTTACACAGCCTCCTGCTTTCAGTACGCAGGCTGTGGAGGAAAGGCAACCCCCTGCGTTCAATGCCCAGTCTATGGAGGAAAATCAGCTGCCTCTTTTCAGTTCGCAGCATGTGGATGAAAGACAACCTGGAGGTATTTTCACCATAATGCAAAGACAAAATGAAATTACAGCAGCTCTTGTCCAACAACAACGATTAATGACATTACCAGCAAGAGACATTCCAGTTTTTGATGGAGATCCTCTACAATATATCTCCTTTAAAAGGGCATTCGAGCAAGGAGTGGAGGAAAAGGTTGGCAGTGCTGATTGTTTGTATTACTTGGAACAGTTCACGAGAGGACAGCCTAGGGAGTTGGTACGTAGCTGCCAACACATGCTACCTGGTCAAGGCTATGATCAAGCAAAAAGGCTGCTACAGGAACACTTTGGCAATTAATATAAAATTGCTACTGCATATATGGAAAAGGCATTGGCTTGGCCCTCAATAAAACCAGAGGATGTGAATGCTCTACAAGCCTTCTCTCTTTTCCTGCGTTCATGTTGCAATGTCATGGAGAAGCTGCAGTACATGCAAGAGTTGAATATGCCAAGCAACATGAGAGCAGTGATGGTTAAGTTGCCATTCAGGATGAGAGAGGGATGGCGAACTGTTGCATATGGCATACTGGAGTCATCTAAATGTAGAGCTTTGTTCAAGGATTTGGTTGCATTCATTGAAAAACATGTAAGAATTCTATCCGATCCTTTATTTGGAGACATTCGAGACCCATCATCTGGAAGTGCTGGTTCAAAGGTTGTCAACAGATTGCAGCCACAGTCAGGAAACAGAGTTACAGGAAACAGCTTTGCCACCACCATTGCTCCTGTGCAGTCAATGGAGAACTTCAGAGAGTCACTCATTGGAAGACTGCCAGCACTTCAATAGGAAGAAGCACAGAGACAAAATAAGCTTTCTAAAGGAGAAAGAGCTGTGTTTTGGCTGCTTACGTCCAGGTCACATGAGTCGTGACTGCCATGAGCGCTTGACCTGCAGGAGTTGTGGTCAAAGCCATCCAAGTGTACTTCATATTGACAGAAGAGATGAAGCTAACACAAACACCGAATGTGCTGAAGAGCCAGTAGCATGCAACATTACAGCATCTCATACAGTTTGTGGGCACACAGGGGCCGGAAAAGAGCGCTGTCTTCTTTCTATCCTGCCAGTCCAAGTCAAGTCCGTCAAAGGAGACCGGATAATAGAAACGGATGCCTTTTTGGATCCTGGCAGTACTGCCACTTTCTGTTCGGAGCATCTCATGCAACAGCTCAATCTGACTGGTAGGCAAACCCGCATTCTTCTGCAAACTATGGGACAGGAAAGAGTCGTTCCAGCTCATGAATGTACGGGCTTGGAAGTGTCTGGTTTGGAGACCAACCTCTTTTACAAGCTCCCAGAAGTCCTCACCCAGAAGAAAATGCCAGTGAGTGCAGACAATGTTGTGACCGAAG
Organism: Notolabrus celidotus; assembly: GCF_009762535.1. Lineage (NCBI taxonomy): Eukaryota > Metazoa > Chordata > Actinopteri > Labriformes > Labridae > Notolabrus > Notolabrus celidotus. Next base: position 20,198,289 of record NC_048283.1, read on the forward strand.
GAGATCTGGTGAAATGGCAACACCTGTCAAAGGTACGAATCCCCAGCATAAAGGCTAATGTGGACCTGCTGATTGGAAGCAATGCACCCAAGATGTTGGAGCCTTGGGAGGTCATTAATAGCCTTGAGGATGGCCCATTCGCTATAAGGACAGCGCTTGGGTGGGTCATAAATGGACCTTTGCAAGGAAAGGTGAGCAGCTGGGAAACAGAGTGCCATTCAGCAGTTGTCAACAGGATTTCTGACACGGTTGGAGAAAGGACGATGAACAATAAAACATTCGTAAATTGCAACCTGAAGACGTCAGGATCTTATTTCCACAAGACACACGAGCAAGAGCGCGTCAACTATATTTAAGCCCGTCTAGGCAGCCCCTCAGTGGCTTTAAGTGTGAGGCTTGGCCGCTATACCATATACATTACATATTATATTCATCACATACATATCAACCATATATTACATATTTTATATGCATTAATGAACGATGGTGTCACCTATACAGCATATCTCAATGTCCTCACCCGATGCGGCGCGCTCACAAAACCTCCACCCAAAATCAAACCCCATGGGATGGTGCGTCCCTCAGGCTGTGACAGGCAGACACATATTTAGCAGCCAGATGAGCTGCTGACCCTTCCCCCAGGAGAACTGACAGTTTCTCTTCTGGGGTTAATGTTGGGAAGTTTGGTACCATGTTAGTAATGTCCCTGTAGTGGGAATCTCTCAGAGAAGAGAACTTGCTGCAGTGGAGGAGGAAGTGCATCTCTGTCTCTATGTACCCTGTAGAGCAGTGAGCACATAGACGCTCCTCTCTGGGCAGCCATGTCTGTCTGTATCTCCCTGTCTCTATAGCCAGCTGGTGGTCACTCAGCCTGTATTTGGTCAGGATACATCTTTGTTTTGTATCTCTGACACTGTACAGATATTCAGATATTCCCTCTCTCTCTCTCTCTCTCTCTCTCTCTCTCTCTCTCTCTCTCTCTGTCTCTGTCTCTGTCTCTGTCTCTGTCTCTCTCTCTTTCTATTTCTTCTCTCTCTCTCTCTCTCTCTCTCTCTCTCTCTGTCTCTGTCTCTGTCTCTCTCTCTTTCTATTTCTTCTCTCTCTCTCTCTCTCTCTCTCTCTCTCTCTCTCTCTCTCTCTCTCTCTCTCTCAGGTGCATACAGAGTAGCGTTGTTTATGCTTGTTATATTTCCTGTGAGAATCCTTTTCACCGTGCTGAATGACCTTCCTGAGCTTTCATTGCCGTGTGGTTTGCAGAGTGTCGCCTTCGTCAGGGCTGACAGCTTACTGAACCTTTCCTCTTTACCCACAAGGCCCTAGAACCTGTCAACTCTCCCTTCCTTTGGTAGATCTTTGCTCTCAGTAACTTGATAAACCATCAACTCTTCTCTGAGTGGTCTATTATTTTGGTCTCAAACTTATGTATGTCTGATTAAACACATTTGATTTGTATGAAAGGTGCTATATCAATAAAGCTTTATTGATTGATGATTGACTTTTTTATTCTGTTTCCGAGAATGTGTGTTTAATCAGACATACATAAGTTTGAGACCAAAATAAAAGACCACTCCCTACTTCCTTTTTTTTTTTTTTAGCTGAATTGACACTGCCCCCATTGCATCTGTGTTCTTCCTCACACAGATATAATAAAATGTATGCAGCTTCAGTTCATTTTCTTTGTTGAGTTCATTGCAAGATAACACATCACGCCATTCTGGGGACGGTGTTGGTGGTTTAAGTGGAGAAAAACAGCTCACCACAAAGCAGCTTCATCTGGTAAGAACATTTTCACTGTGGTATGACAACACGTCTATTTAATTCCGTTCTTCTGTTTGTTCTGTGAGTAATTTTAATATTTATAGTATATAGAAATGTTTAAGGGATTCTAGATTATTTGCTTTGATATTGTCCAAATCAGGGTGTGTTTTTTCACAGCTCATAATGGGAACTGCTTGCATGAGTGTGAACCTCTTCCTAATAAGACAACCTGATTTGATCGTTGATGGCTTTGATTCAATTCAAGAATAATTCATAGATACAAAAAACAATTTGGGTCAATATGACTTGAAGCAATTAAATTTGTCTCAGTTCAGTTCAATGAAAATTGCTGATTCAATGTTTTGTTTTTTTTTAATATAACCGATTAAAGAATTCAAGACAAATTGATTGTTACTCTCTAAGAAATAAAAGACAAGGCCTATTGTAGAATCTGAAGTAATATTTGTCGGAACACAACTTTGAGACTTGTCCATGGACCAGTTCATATGATATTTCCACCGATCCAGGGTGCCATGGACCGGCTCACTCAAAACAATTCAGAACGGTTAATCTTTACAACCCAAATATTTACTGATTCTAAGACATTTGGCCGATGAATTAGCATTTTATTACAATCAGTTGAAATGTGTTCATAAGCTGCATGATGACAATTAAAAAAGCCAGTGTTTGTTGTATAATTAAAAAGAGTTCTACTTTCAGTGTTTTGTAATCAGAGAGAAGTATTCTGAGGCAGTTCTTGTGATCTATTTTTTGTATTTAATTGATTTTCATTACACCTCCCACAGTGTAACTCTCCAAAACCACAGAGGCTATGGACAAAGACAGAAAGATGATGATAATGGGCCTGCTTCTGGCAGGTAATGCAACCAGCCAACTTTTAGTTTCCAGCAGCATGCAATCTTATACTCTGAGGAACATATCATTCCTACAAGAAGTAATATGTTTTGTTGCCTCTGCCCTTTTTTCAAGTGATCAGCAGCCCAGTGTTGACTGAAGATTGGAAGGCCAAGGTCATAAAGAGTCTTGAGGCTCTGGTCTCATCCTGTGTTGTGGTTCCCTGTTCGTTCACCCATCCTGAAGGAAACCTGCCCACCTCCAAACTCAGAGGGATCTGGCATATTTCAAGCAATAGAGATCAGCGCATCTATTATGACGACAGCACGACTGTCATAGAAAGTTTTAGGGGGCGCACAAAGTTGTTGGGGCATCTGGGTGAAGGAAACTGCACCTTAGAAATCACTGACGTCAGAGATCATGACAACGGACCTTTCTGTTTCCGGATTGAACTAGCACCAGTAGCGGGCAGTACACTTGAGAAGTTCTCCTTCGTTGAGGATTGTGTTGAATTGAAAATGCTACGTATGTCACCAAGATTTAAACAATCAATAACACATTTCTATTTCATATAAGTACTTCCCTCTTACTTTAACTGACCTTTTTCATTCACAGCTGATCCTCCAAAGCCCACACTGACCCACTCAAAGACAGCCTTCCAAGGACTTCCCTTCGCTGTCACTTGCACAGTGTTCCACACCTGCCCCTCCCATGACCCCAAACTCACATGGAGCAGGGGCACAGCAGAGGGGATCACTGAGGCCCGTAGACGAAGTCACTCAGGCATCTGGGAGGTTCAGTCCATCCTCACATTCATCGCTGAGGAGAAGGATGACGACACTGAGCTTACCTGCACATCCACTTTTAATGGAGGGAGGACATCATCTGAAGTGCTCACACTTAACGTTAAACGTGAGACTGTTTTATTTCACATGTTATCTTATATTACCATTTCCATAAGACAATTTTGGTGTATTTTATTTCAAGAATCTGGATGTTATCCTCTTCTAATTTGTGCAATATTAACATTATTGTTTGCAGGTAAAGAAAACTACAACCACATCATCATTCCCGTGGTGGTGGCTGTTGGTACCGCTGTGATCTTTGCAGTCTTTTGCATATTAATGGCGAAAAAATACAAGTGAGTCAACTACTGACTTGGAATAAGAAGGAAAGCTCCTAACATTTAAGCATTATATAGTTAGCCTCATCATGTCTTATTTCATATTTGTTTTTTGTACCTCAGTAAAACAAACTTTTTCTGTCTTCTCAAGGACACGCATTGCAGAGCTCCAAAATCAGGAAGGAAGGTCAGTAGAAAAGTGTATTAGTTTACTATCAGCTTGTAGAGCTAACCTGATGTATTTTCTTTATTATTTATTAGGATATGATTTTTATTTTTGCTTATTCTTTCTACAAATTCAGCATGTGGAACCGTCTCTCCAGACTGTCTCGCAGGTGAGAGAAAACTTGTGATTATTTGGGGTTTGGTAGCTTTAAATATTACAGAATAACATTTTCTGAAGGATCTTAAAATCTCTAAAACATCCCAGGGGTTATGAGCTATTTGGTTACAGTTTCAATGAACAGTTGATACATGTTTTGACACAATTCTGCTTGTTTTACATGAAAACTTTCACTATATTTCTCTCTGTCCTTCTTTTGTTGTGGTCCAATTAGGGGCAGACGGGCCGAGAGTGAAGATGGGAAGTAAAAAAAGAAACTTCACTGAAATAAGTGTGATCAAACCGTTCTCTTGATTAGTTGTTTAACCAACATTAACTCCAAATAGCATCCCCAAAACATAGAACAATATGATTATCAAATGCCTATCCCACCAACCCCAATTCTACCTGGTCTTCACATGTAATCTGGATTTTTTGTTCAAAGGAAGTTTCTGCATTGTGAAATCATTCTCTCTCTTTCTATCCAGGGTAAGTTCTTTGCGGGGGAAAAAGCTTGCAGTTGTTGTAGAAGTTATCTGTATTTTTTGGGAACAGGTGCAAAATCTGTTTCCAACATTTTTTTTCCTCACAGAGGGAGGACATGTCTGCAGCTTTTGTCAGGCTTACTTCTGCCTGGCAGAGAAAGATTGAATCAGATGTCTCTGCCACTGCCTTTTTTTTTTTTTTGTTGTGAAGAACGTGGTCAGCTTGCATTTACTCCTGAGATCTGATCACAATGCAAGTAATTTGGGCTCTGATTGCAATGCCCTGTGCATTCATTTTTCACTTCCAATTGAGGACTTTTCTAAGCAAATGCATTTCACATGTTCAAGTGTTAAAGGCATGTTTCCCCCTTCTACTGAGAAGACATGTCTAGCAATAATTTCCCCCAAAGTTATTTTTTCAGAAATACTCTTTTAAAGTCAAAGATGAAGGATCTAATCTGACCACATAAACTATCTTGCGCTCTCAGATACTAAAGAAGTATACTGTTTATAACTGCCTGGAGGTTTCACATCCTTATTTGGTTAATTTTAACTTTTTATTTTGTTGTTGCTTGAATTTAACCCAGAGGGAAATCAGTTGTTTTAGGCTCTTTTAAGTATTTTTGTTTCATATGCTTGCTTTCATGTAAGTCAGCTTTTAAGATACACATTAGCGAAATAGAACAAAATTGTATACATTCAAAAACATGATACACATTTCTGTTAACAAAGATTTAGCTGTCTTAAAAGTTTTGTACTGTCATCTCATTAAAAATCAATCATTTACTAATTATACATCCTTCAAACTGACTTTGGATTTTTTATTGAAAAGCAATTTTGTATTATGAGTATACATGTTTTTATATCTATTTACTGACTTGTGATATCAGACGCACTGTGATGGTTTTCTTACATGATCATTAAAGCCTATGCTGACCTAACTTGTTTTGTGCCTCTTTGATTGTTGCAATGTTAACAGAACTATTACAGTCCTGTGAACCTGTCAGGAGTTCCACTGTGGGCACTAATCACCCAGGGCCTTAAGTGTAACAGTTATTTCAACCAGTGATCTCCAGTCTGATCCAGCCTATGTTTGAGCCAAAACAGACATTAAATAAAAAACAACCAAAGGAAGAATGCTCAGAGGTTAATGTACTTAATGTACCTTCTTTGGGGAGCAGTAGTTTATCAAAATACACAAGTTTATCCAACAACATGAGAAAATAAAGACTGGAGACATTTTGTATTTCTCAATGAATATTCTCTATTAAAAAATCACTGTTAACACTAATGTACGTATGTGTGCCTATATTACCTCTACTATGTTCCATGAGATGCTTTAGTCTGAGCTTAATTTGCTAAAATAGTCTCCAGAGAAGGTAAGAAGTTTTTCTATTTTTACGGATTTAGCAGACTTTTTTCTGAATCTACCAAGTTTTCATTCTTTATACAGATTTATATAGAGAACAGCCTCCTTACTCTTCTGCTGGGTTTGGGAGTGACTCGTGATTAATTCGTTTCCTGTGCACTTCTTGTTAGAAGTTAAAAACGTAAAGAAGATACAGTCTTGTGTTTTTGATCCATGAAATTAAAACTTAACTAATATATATTCTAAAGTTTTTTATTCCAAGGAGTAAAAAACTAATTAAGATGCATATAGAGAAAAAGAAAAAGCTAGACTAATGTTGAAGCTGTAGTATTTATCCTCAGAGCAAAGGGTGTTAAAGTGGGTGTTAGCACCCACCCACAGTCCCTCTTGCATGGGTGTGTCTGTTTGTATGTGTTAAAAGTCCATGATGTCATTCAGGATGGTCATGTCTTCTTCATGTGTCAGAGACAGGTTTTTGCAAGCACATGTTGTCAAATCAAAGTTGAAACAAAGTTCATTATTGATGTGATGCCCTAAGTTGTTTCAATTATGATTAAGTTGATCACAGACATGCAGGTGCAGGTTGATCTCTGATGATTCATTTGAAATGCAGCCAAGCTCAGTGGCTATGAAGGTGCTGAGACAGTCTGTTTTCTGCACCTGTCTATTTTAAGATGTAGCCGCTGTGGGTGCTTTCTTTCCTTTTCATTTCTTGCTGCACGGTTGATTTTTTTAATTGCAGGAGTAGGTGATGTTCAGTTAGTTAGGAAACTTATTTTCTACCTCAAATTGTAGGTTTTGCTTTGTTCTATTTTGTTAATTTAAGGGTGTGTGTTTTGGCAGCATATGTCTGATCTGCCCAAGTTATTTGGTGGCTGCTATCCATATTGCTTAATATAATTTGGTATTATTTGGTGTTGGTATTGTTTTGTTATTGTTTTTCGAGTGCAACCCATTAATTCCCTTTTATCCTTTTCAGTTGCTGAGAGCCGACGGTGGTGGTTCCTAGGTTCCTGGTGGTGGTTTCCCCCTTATTGTGTGCCGTGTATCCCTGGTCTTTAGTTGGCTCAGAGTGTAAGTGTGAGTGTGATTGCCACGAGTGATTGGGGTGTTTTTCTTCCTTGGGATCTCCCCCACCTGTTCCTCGATCCATGCACCAGTGGTAAGCCTCAGCTTCTGAATAAGGTTCCCCCTTCACTGTGTGTGTTTGTGTGTGTGTGTGTGTGTGTGTGTGTGTGTGTGTGTGTGTGTGTGTGTGTGTGTGTGTGTGTGTGTGTGTGTGTGTGTGTGTGTGTGTGTGTGTGTGTGTGTGTGTGTGTGTGTGTGTGTGTGTGTGTGGTATTTTTATTGTCATTTTACCATTGTTAAAATAAAAGGACTTATTGTTAAACTTGGAACCACGTCTCCAGCTCTTTAAGAGGTAGAACGAACCTGAGCGTCTTATATTTAAGCTTCCTCTTTCATTAATTCTTTGGGTTAAATTCCCAAGGTGGCGTTGCTGGACAACAACAATAATTATAATAATAATAATACGTATTATTATTATTATTATTATTATTATTATTATGACTATTATTATTAAGAATAATGATAATACTTATTATTATAATAATCATATTATTATTATTATTATTATTATTATTGTTATTTTTATTTTTATTTTTTTATTTATTTATTCATTTTTTGTGCTCACACATACTTGAGGCCACCTCAGTTCGGCCACCTCTGTCAAAAAATGTCTGGATATGCCCTTGTCCCGTAGATAATTACGATCATAATAACGTATTTTATTCATGATTTTAAAGATGTATACATTTGTCAGCTCTCCTCATATAAGCTGCAAGTTGCAACTTTCAATGTTAATATTTTAAGTTTAAATCTTTGCAGAGCAAACACAACTAAGTATGCTCCTGTATATATCTAGTGACAGGTGACAATTTATTGTTGTTGGTGTGCATTACATCTATTTTAATTATTATTTTTTTTTTTTTTATGTCTTGCCATTATTTTATTTCTGCTTCTTTCTTGTTTTCAATCGCTGCAAAGCACTTTGAATTGCATTTGATTTGTATGAAAGGTGCTATATCAATAAAGCTTGATTGATGGATTGATTGATTGATGATTGATTGATTGATTGACAAAACAGTAAGAGGAATGAGGCTTTAAAGTTTGCTTCTCTAATATCTAATTTTGGAAACCTTTTTAATTCTGTTTCCGAGAAGTTCATATCTTTTATGGGATGTGTGTTTAATCAGACATACATAAGTTTGAGACCAAAATAAAAGACCACTCCCTACTTCCTTTTTTTTTTTTTAGCTGAATTGATACTGCCCCCATTGCATCTGTGTTCTTCCTCACACAGATATAATAAAATGTATTTTGCAGCTTCAGTTCATTTTCTTTGTTGAGTTCATTGCAAGATAACACATCACGCCATTCTGGGGACGGTGTTGGTGGTTTAAGTGGAGAAAAACAGCTCACCACAAAGCAGCTTCATCTGGTAAGAATATTTTCACTGTGGTATGACAACACGTCTATTTAATTCCGTTCTTCTGTTTGTTCTGTGAGTATTTTTAATATTTATAGTATATAGAAATGTTTAAGGGATTCTAGATTATTTGCTTTGATATTGTCCCAATCAGGGTGTGTTTTTTCACAGCTCATAATGGGAACTGCTTGCATGAGTGTGAACCTCTTCCTAATAAGACAACCTGATTTGATCGTTGATGGCTTTGATTCAATTCAAGAATAATTCATAGTTACAAAAAACAATTTGGGTCAATATGACTTGAAGCAATTAAATTTGTCTCAGTTCAGTTCAATGAAAATTGCTGATTCAATGTTTTGTTTTTTTTTAATATAACCGATTAAAGAATTCAAGACAAATTGATTGTTACTCTCTAAGAGATAAAAGACAAGGCCTATTGTAGAATCTGAAGTAATATTTGTCGGAACACAACTTTGAGACTTGTCCATGGACCAGTTCATATGATATTTCCACCGATCCAGGGTGCCATGGACCGGCTCACTCAAAACAATTCAGAACGGTTAATCTTTACAACCCAAATATTTACTGATTCTAAGACATTTGGCCGATGAATTAGCATTTTATTACAATCAGTTGAAATGTGTTCATAAGCTGCATGATGACAATTAAAAAAGCCAGTGTTTGTTGTATAATTAAAAAGAGTTCTACTTTCAGTGTTTTGTAATCAGAGAGAAGTATTCTGAGGCAGTTCTTGTGATCTATTTTTTTTGTATTTAATTGATTTTCATTACACCTCCCACAGTGTAACTCTCCAAAACCACAGAGGCTATGGACAAAGACAGAAAGATGATGATAATGGGCCTGCTTCTGGCAGGTAATGCAACCAGCCAACTTTTAGTTTCCAGCAGCATGCAATCTTATACTCTGAGGAACATATCATTCCTACAAGAAGTAATATGTTTTGTTGCCTCTGCCCTTTTTTCAAGTGATCAGCAGCCCAGTGTTGACTGAAGATTGGAAGGCCAACGTCATAAAGAATCTTGAGGCTCTGGTCTCATCCTGTGTTGTGGTTCCCTGTTCGTTCACCCATCCTGATGGAAACCTACCCACCTCCAAACTCAGAGGGATCTGGCTTATTTCAAGCAATGGAGATCAGCGCATCTATAATGACGACAGCACGACTGTCTTAGAAAGTTTTAGGGGGCGCACACAGTTGTTGGGGCATCTGGGTGAAGGCAACTGCACCTTAGAAATCACTGATGTCAAAGATCATGACAACGGACCTTTCTGTTTCCGGATTGAACTAGGGGGCGGTACATTTGAAAAGTTCACCTTTGTTAAGGATTGTGTTGAATTGACTATGCTACGTATGTCACCAAGATTTTAACCAATCAATAACACATTTCTATTTCATATAAGTACTTGCCTCTTACTTTAACTGACCTTTTTCATTCACAGCTGATCCTCCAAAGCCCACACTGACCCACTCAAAGACAGCCTTCCAAGGATTTCCCTTCACTGTCACTTGCACAGTGGCCCACACCTGCCCCTCCCATGACCCCAAACTCACATGGAGCAGAGGCACAGCAGAGGGGGTCAGTGAGGTCAACAGAAAAATTCACTCAGGCATCTGGGAGGTTCAGTCCATCCTCACATTCATCGCTGAGGAGAAGGATGACGACACTGAGCTTACCTGCACATCCACTTTTAATGGAGGGAGGACATCATCTGAAGTGCTCACACTTAACGTTAAACGTGAGACTGTTTTATTTCACATGTTATCTTATATTACCATTTCCATAAGAAAATTTTGGTGTATTTTATTTCAAGAATCTGGATGTTATCCTCTTCTAATTTGTGCAATATTAACATTATTGTTTGCAGGTAAAGAAAACTACAACCACATCATCATTCCTGTGGTGGTGGTTGTTGGTACCGCTGTGATCTTTGCAGTCTTTGGCATATTAATGGTGAAAAAATACAAGTGAGTCAACTACTGACTTGGAATAAGGAGGAAAGCTCCTAACATTTAAGCATTATATAGTTAGCCTCATCATGTCTTATTTCATATTTGTTTTTTGCACCTCAGTAAAACAAACTTTTTCTGTCTTCTCAAGGCCACGCATTGCAGAGCTCCAAAATCAGGAAGGAAGGTCAGTAGAAAAGTGTATTAGTTTACTATCAGCTTGTAGAGCTAACCTGATGTATTTTCTTTATTATTTATTAGGATATGATTTTTATTTTTGCTTATTCTTTCTACAAATTCAGCATGTGGAACCGTCTCTCCAGACTGTCTCGCAGGTGAGAGAAAACTTGTGATTATTTGGGGTTTGGTAGCTTTAAATATTACAGAATAACATTTTCTGAAGGATCTTAAAATCTCTAAAACATCTCAGGGGTTATGAGCTATTTGGTTACAGTTTCAGTGAACAGTTGATTTTTTGACACAATTCTGCTTGTTTTACATGAAAACTTTCACTATCTTACTCTCTGTCCTTCTTTTGTTGTGGTCCAATTAGGGGCAGACGGGCCGAGAGTGAAGATGGGAAGTAAAAAAAGAAACTTCACTGAAATAAGTGTGACCAAACTGTTCTCTTGATTAGTTGTTTAACCAACCAAATAGCATCCCCAAAACATAGAACAATATGATTATCAAATGGTTATACCACCAACCCCATTTCCACCTGGTCTTCACATGTAATCTGGATCTTTTGTTCAAAGGAAGTTTCTGCATTGTGAAATCATTCTCTCTCTTTCTATCCAGGGTAAGTTCTTTGCGGGGGAAAAAGCTTGCAGTTGTTGTAGAAGTTATCTGTATTTTTTGGGAACAGATGCAAAATCTGTTTCCAACATTTGCATTTTTTTCCTCACACAGGGAGGACATGTCTGCAGCTTTTGTCAGGCTTACTTCTGCCTGGCAGAGAAAGATTGAATCAGATGTCTCTGCCACTGATCACAATGCAAGTAATTTGGGCTCTGATTGCAATGCCCTGTGCATTCATTTTTCACTTTCAATTGAGGACTTTTTTTTCTAAGTAAATGCATTTCACATGTTCAAGTGTTAAAGGCATGTTTCCCCCTTCTACTGAGAAGACATGTCACACAATAATTTTCCCCAAAGTTATTTTTTCAGAAATACTCTTTTAAAGTCAAAGATGAAGGATCTAATCTGATCACATAAACTATCTTGCGCTCTCAGATACTAAATACACAAGAAGTATACTGTTTATAGCTGCCTGGAGGTTTCACATCCTTATTTGGCTAATTTGGACTTCTTTTTTTTTTTGTTGCTTGAATTTAACCCAGAGGGAAATCAGTTGTTTTAGGCTCTTTTAAGTATTTTTGTTTCATATGCTTGCTTTCATGTAAGTCAGCTTTTAAGAAACACATTAGCGAAATAGAACAAAATTGTATACATTCAAAAACATGATACACATTTCTGTTAATAAAGATTTATAATAATAATAATATAATAATACATTTTATTTAGAAGCGCCTTTCAAAGCACTCAAGGTCACTTTACAGACAGATTAAAACACAATAAATAAAAACAACGTGATAAAATAAATAAAAACAAGCAGTTACACCAGGTTAAAATGAGACAGTGCAATTAGACAGGGAATGCAATTTGAAACAGATGAGTTTTAAGTTTGGATTTGAACCGGGGTAGTGAGTCGGAGTTATGGATGTCTGGTGGGAGTGAGTTCCAGAGTTGGGGAGCAGAGCGACTGAAAGCTCTGCTCCCCATGGTGCTGAGACGGGTAGGGGGCACAGAGAGGTGGAGGGAGGAGGAAGACCTGAGGGAAAGAGAGGGGGTGACAATGTGGAGGAGATCAGAGAGATATGGAGGGGAGAGGTTGTGAATGGCCTTGAATGTGTACAGGAGGATTTTGAAATTAATTCTGAGTTTGACCAGGAGCCAGTTAAGCTGCTGGAGGACGGGGGTGATGTGGTGAAAGGAGGGGGTTCTAGTGATGATGCGGGCTGCAGAGTTCTGGACCAGTTGAAGTTTATGGAGGGATTTGTGAGGGACACCGAAGAGGAGTGAATTACAATAATCAATACGGGAGGTGACGAGACTGTGGACCAGGATAGCAGTGGTGTGAGGGGTGAGAGAGGGGCGGAGACGGTTGATGTTGCGGAGATGGAAGTATGCAGACCGGATTATGTTATTGATGTGAGAGTGGAAAGAAAGTGAGCTGGCGAGGATGACACCCAGACTCTTTACCTGAGGGGAGGGGGACATTGTTGAACTGTCTATGGTGAGGGAGAAACTGTCGGCTTTGGATAGGGTGGACTTAGTACCTATAAGGAGGAGTTCTGTTTTATTGCTGTTGAGTTGAAGGAAGTTGGAGGTGAACCAGGATTTGATCTCAGAGAGGCAGAGGGTGAGGGAGGAGGGTGGGAGAGTGGAGTCGGGTTTGCTGGAGATGTAGAGCTGGGTGTCATCCGCGAAGCAGTGAAAGTGAATGCCAAATTTGCGGAAGATATTGCCGAGTGGGAGAAGGTAGGTGATGAAGAGGAGGGGCCCCAGGACAGAGCCCTGGGGCACACCTGAAGTGATGGGGCAGGGTTGAGAAGTGAAGGATTTGAGTTGGATGAACTGAGTGCGGCCTGTGAGGTAGGAGTGAAACCAGTGCAGGGGGGTGTCAGTGATGCCTATGGAGGAGAGTCTATTGAGGAGGATGGGGTGAGAAATGGTGTCGAAGGCCGCACTCAGATCGAGGAGGATGAGGATGGAGATAAGACCGGAATCAGCTGCCATGAGGAGGTCATTAGTGATCTTGAGGAGGGCTGTTTCTGTGCTGTGGTGGGGACGGAAAACCGGACTGGAATTGTTCGTAGAGGTTATTGCTGATGAGATGGGAGTGGAGTTGAGAGGCAACGTTTTTTTCTAGAATTTTGGAAATGAAAGGGAGGTGAGAAATGGGGCGGAGGTTATTGAAGTCGTTGGGGTCTGAACCAGGTTTCTTCAAGGTGGGACAGACAGCTGCAGATTTAGCTGTCTTAAAAGCTTTGTACTGTCATCTCATTATAAATCAACCATTTACTAATTATACATCCTTCAAACTGATTTTGGATTGTTTTATTGAGAAGCAATTTTGTATTATGAGTATACATGTTTTTATAACTATTCACTGACTTGTGATATCAGACACACTGTGATGGTTTTCTTAAATGATCATTAAAGCTGACCTAACTTGTTGTTTTGTGCCTCTTTGATTGTTGCAATGTTACCAGAACTATTACAGTCCTGTGAACCTGTCAGGAGTTCCACTGTGGGCACTAATCACCCGGGGCCTTAAATGTAACAGTTATTTCAACCAGTGCTCTCATTCTTTATGCAAATTTACAGAGAGAACGGCCTCCTTACTCTTCTGCTGGGTTTTGGGAGTGACTCGTGATTAATTCGTTTCCTGTGCACTTCTTGTTAGAAGTCAAAAACCTAAAGAAGATACAGTCTTATGTTTTTGATCCATGAAATTAAAACTTAACTAATCTACATTCTCAAGTTTTTTATTCCAAGGAGTAGAAAACTAATTAAGATGCATATAGAGAATAAGAAAAAGCTAGACTAATGTTGAAGCTGTAGTATTTATTCCTAGAGCAAAGGGTGTTAAAGTGGGTGTTAGCCTCCACCCACAGTCCCTCTTGCTCAGGTGTCTCATAGACTGTATAAAATATGGACGTAGTATCCGTGACGTCACCCATCTGTTCCTGAGATCTGTTATGAAGCCAATCGACGGCAGCAGCCATATTGGAAATCCGGATCTCAACCAGGCAGAGTGTGACGTAGTTTGAGCCTCCTAGCCAACAGCTATGTGTTCCCGACTGGGGGTCACGTCAGCCATGTCCTTATTTGGGCAAAAACTCAGAATCTTAATATCTTCTGAACCATCGCGTTAGAAAAAAATTCACCCCCAGTACAGTGTGTGCCATTAGAGAGATTAGCTTCGTAGAGCCAAGCCGTTTTTGGAACCAGGCTGTAAACATGTTTATTAATGCTGCAAAGATCGTCTTTTTTGAATTGGTATCTATGTGGTTTCCGGTGTTTCTGCAGCCAGCCTCAAGCGGATTCTCCATGTAATGCAGTTTATAACTCTTCCGCATGAGCATCATCGCTTGAGACCGGAGGTTGCCGCTTGGCGTGTCTCTGTTATTATGTGATAAAAGTCCATGATGTCATTCAGGATGGTCATGTCTTCTTCATGTGTCAGAGACAGGTTTTTGCAAGCATATGTTGTCCAAACAAAGTTGAAACAAAGTTCGTTATTGATGTGATGCCCTAAGTTGTTTCAATTATGATAAAGTTGATCACAGACATGCAGGTGCAGGTTGATCTCTGATGACTCATTTGAAATGCAACCAAGCTCAGTGGCCATGAAGGTGCTGAGACAGTCTGTTTTCTGCACCTGTCTACTTTAGGATGTAGCCGCTGTGGGTGCTTTCTTTCCTTTTCATTTCTGTGCTGACCAGTTTATTTTTTTAACTGCAGGAGTAGGTGATGTCCGGGTTGACAGCTTCTGAAGTCCAAGTCAATGAAAAGTCCCCAGACTTTCAAAAGAACCGAACCAAAAAGTGTTTTGTTTTTAAATTGTATTTTACAATTTAAAGATGTGACAAGATATTATCCTGTCTAAATGCAGCATAAATAAACATATTTATCAAAAAATGTATTCCCACCCTAATAAGAACTTTTTTTATTTGGAAAGTGATAAAGTGATGGGATAATATTTTTACACCAGATATGTGTTGCATACATTGAGACCCATGTAATTTGACAGTATTTCTGCAAAGAGTTGTTGCTGACTATTTACAGTATCCTATGGCATTTCCAGGAGATACTGGAATGCATAAACCTCTCCTCTCCTCTCCTCTCCTCTCCTCTCCTCTCCTCTCCTCTCCTGTCCTAATTCTCCCTGGCCAGGCAACTGGGCAAAAAACCCAGACGCGCCGGATCCAGGCTTATATTGGTTTCCTTATATCATTAGCCACAAGTGTGATCAGTTTTGAGTGGTTGTATTTAAGCTGTGACACCTGTGCTTCAAATGTGTTTCACTTTTGCTACCTGTGCTTACCATTATGCAACACAAGTTTATCACAGTGCAACATGTGTTTTAGTGAGTTAGGATGTGTTTGTAAGTTGTGTCTAACAGGTGAAAAGTGATTATGGTTTTGCCAAAAGAGTGACTGATTCCATACATGGGTTCAGGCTGCTAAGGAATTTGGTTCAGACAATCGGGTTTAGTGTTTTGGCAATTGAGAAATAATGTAATATTGTGATGTGACTTTGGTCACAGTGAGTTTCAGTGCATCTCAGGCTGTGTGTAGATTGCAGTGCCTCCAGTAGAGGGTGACAGTGTATTTGGTGTGCCTTCAACTGGAAGTCGCTGTCACAGATATTGGGGGTTCTCTATTGTAGTCTGTCTACCACACTTTATGAATTATGTCATTTTTTGCAAGTCAATAAGGATTGCTCTTGTATGTTTGTAGCCTAACATTTCATCCTGTGATATTTAAAGGCCCTGGTGTAGTAGCAGCAACCTCTACCTACAGGATGAAGTGTCTCCTGTGTTTGCCGAAAAACACAGAAATAATAGGGTTCCAAAACTCACCGTCAAACCTAAAAAAACACATTGCAGTAAGTGAATGAATGTATCCCAGTAATAAGTATGGATACAATATTTTCAATACTGAAATCCTTCCCCCTGCTGTCTGCAAGCTGTCTGTGAAGCTGAACAAACCTCTACCTGCCTCTTCAGCCTGGGAACAAATATTTAGGATGGCAGGGGTGGCCATGGCCACCTCTGAAAACTGATTGGACTCCCTGAAATTCTTAAACATGATTGGCTATTTGCCATGTCAGAGGCATTACTTATTATCAAATCAGCTATTGTGTTTCAGCAAGCTGCAGAGAGAGTAGTTTCTGTGGATTTGAATATTATTTTTGTTGATGCTTTGACTTTGGACAATCATCTTCATTTTGAGTCTTTAAAGAGTTCAGTTCATTAGATTTAAATGTTGACGTTAGAAATCTACAAAAATGTAACATTTGTTAAATTATTTTATAAAAAGAAGTTAAAGTAGATGTGATTATTGGAAGTAACCCTCCTAGGTTTGGGGTAAGCCCCTAATGTTTACTACTACAGCTACTAATGAGGGAGGGAGAATTAAACTTAATAAAGCTTGTGAGAGTAACAACTATTTCTACCTGTTTAGTTTCTTTGTACTTTTACTTTTGATACTTAAGTACATTTAGTTTGAGCTACTTTAAGACTTTTACTCAAGTGCTTTTTTGATGGGTGACTTTCACTTTTACCTGAGTAGATTTCAAGTAAGATATCTTTACTTTTAATCAAGTATGGCTTTCAAGTACTTTTTACACCACTGAAATGGTGTAAATGAAACTTTTTCCAGCAGCGCCGAGATCACAAAGCAGCCTATGGCGTGTTTCCCTCCCCTTTGATTATCCTGATTAGACTCACCCGTGTCCTGTGTTCCACACCTGTGTTAATTACTCTGTGTTGGATCATTGTTCGCCTAACCCTGACCCTAATCTTAATCCTAACCCTAACCCTAACCCTAACTCCAATCTTAACCCTAACCCTAACCCTAATCATAACCCTAACCCTAATCATAAGCCTAACCCTAATCATAATCACAACCCTAACCCTAATCTTAAGCCTAACCCTAACCCTAATCACAACCCTAACCCTAATCTTAACCCTAACCCTAACTCTAATCTTAACCCTAACCCTAATCATAACCCTAACCCTAATCATAACCCTAACCCTAACCCTAATCATAACCCTAACCCTAATCATAACCCTAACCCTAATCATAACCCTAACCCTAACCCTAATCATAAGCCTAACCCTAATCATAACCCTAACTCTAATCATAACCCTAACCCTAATCTTAACCCTAACCCTAATCACAACCCTAACCCTAATCTTAACCCTAACCCTAATCATAAACCTAGCCCTAACCCTAACCCTAACCCTAATCATAACCCTAACCCTAACGCTAACCCTAATCATAACCCTGACCCTAATCTTAATCCTAACCCTAACTCTAACCCTAATCATAACACTAACCCTAATCATAACACTAACCCTAACGCTAACCCTAATAATAACCCTAACCCTAATCATAATCCTAACCCTAACCCTAACCCTAACGCTAATCATAACCCTAACCCTAACTCTAACCCTAATCATAACCCTAACCTTAACACTAACCCTAATTATAACCCTGACCCTAATCATAACCCTAACCCTAATAATAACCCTGACCCTAATCATAACCCTAACCTTAACACTAACCCTAATTATAACCCTGACCCTAGTCTTAATCCTAACCCTAACCCTAACGCTAATCATAACCCTAACCCTAATCTTAACCCTAACCCTTATTCTTAACCCTAACCCTAATCTTAACCCTAATCATAAACCTAACCCTAACCCTAACCCTAACCCTAATCATAACCCTAACCCTAACGCTAACCCTAACCCTAATAATAACCCTAACCCTAATCTTAATCCTAACCCTAACCCTAATCTTAATCCTAACCCTAACCCTAACCCTGATCATAAGCCTAACCTTAAGACTAACCCTAATTATAACCCTGACCCTAATCATAACCCTAATCCTAATCATAACCCTAACTCTAATCATAACCCTAACCCTAATCTTAATCCTAACCCTAACCCTAACCCTGATCATAAGCCTAACCCTAACTCTAACCCTAATCATAACCCTGACCCTAATCATAACCCTAACCTTAACACTAACCCTAATTATAACCCTGACCCTAATCATAACCCTAATCCTAATCATAACCCTAACCCTAATCTTAACCCTGATCATAAACCTAGCCCTAACCCTAATCATAACCCTAACCCTAAGTCTAACCCTAATCCTAACCCTAACCCTAAGTCTAACCCTAATCATAACCCTGACCCTAATCATAACCCTAACCTTAACACTAACCCTAATTATAACCCTGACCCTAATCATAACCCTAATCCTAATCATAACCCTAACCCTAATCTTAACCCTAACCCTAATCTTAACCCTAACCCTAATCATAACCCTAACCCTAATCATAACACTAACCTTAACCCTAATCATAACCTTGACCCTAACCCTAATCCTAAGCAAAACCCTAACTCTAATCTTAACCCTAACCCTAACTCTAACCCTAACCCTAACCCTAACTCTAACCCTAACCCTAATCTTAACCCTAACCCTAATCTTAACCCTAACCCTAATCATAACCCTAACCCTAATCATAACACTAACCTTAACCCTAATCATAACCTTGACCCTAACTCTAATCATAACCTTAACCCTAACTCTAATCTTAACCCTAACCCTAACTCTAACCCTAACCCTAACCCTAATTCTAACCCTAATCATAACCCTAACTCTAACCCTAATAATAACCCTAACCCTAATCATAACACTAACCTTAACCCTAATCATAACCTTGACCCTAACCCTAATCCTAAGCAAAACCCTAACTCTAATCATAACCTTAACCCTAACTCTAATCTTAACCCTAACGCTAATCTTAACCCTAACCCTAACTCTAACCCTAACCCTAACCCTAACTCTAACCCTAATAATAACCCTAACCCTAATCATAACCCTAACTCTAATCATAACCCTAACCCTAATCTTAATCCTAACCCTAACCCTAACGCTAATCTTAACCCTAACCCTAACTCTAACCCTAACCCTAACCCTAACTCTAACCCTAATAATAACCCTAACTCTAATCATAACCCTAACCCTAATCTTAATCCTAACCCTAACCCTAACCCTAATCTTAATCCTAACCCTAAAGCTAATCTTAACCCTAACCCTAACTCTAACCCTAATCAAAACCCTTACCCTAACCCTAACCCTAATAATAACCCTAACCCTAATCATAACCTTGACCCTAATCATAAGCGTAAACCTAACCCTAATCATAACCCTAACCCTAACCCTAAACCCTTGTTCTGCATGATTGAGTTTGGGACTGGTTCTGGTTCTGGTTATTTTTGCTTGAGTTTGGTTCTGGTTCTGTTTCCTTGAGTCTGGTTCTGGTTCTGTTTGCTTGAGTTTGGTTCTGGTTCTGTTTGCTTGAGTTGGTTCTGGTTCTGTTTGCTTGAATTTGGTTCTGGCTCTGGTTCTGTTTGCTTGAGTTAGGCTCTGGTTTTGTTTGGTTCTGGTTCTGTTTGCTGTAGTTTGGTTCTGGTTCTGTTTGCTTGAGTTTGGTTCTGGTTCTATTAGCTTGAGTTTGGTCCTGGTTCTGTTTGCTTGAGTTTGGTCCTGGTTCTGTTTGCTCTAGTTTGGTTCTGGTTCGATTTGCTTGAGTTCGGTTCTGGTTCTGTTTGATTGAGTTTGGTTCCGGTTCTGTTTGCTTGAGTTATGTTCTGGTTCTGGATCTGCTTGCTTGAGTTTGGTTCTGGTTCTGTTTGCTTTAGTTTGGTTCTGGTTCTGTTTCCTTGAGTTTGGTTCTGTTTCCTTGAGTTTGGTTCTGGTTCTGTTTCCTTAAGTTTGGTTCTGGTTATGTTCGGTGGATATGTTTGCAGTTTTTTGTTACTTTGTAAAATAAAAAAGTTTGATTAAAATACTAAACAAAAGTGAGAATGGTTTTGTAACAGAATAAATGCACAAAATTGGGCAATTATGCAGCTTCTCATAAAAACACTGTATGTAAAAGGGTTTTCAACACAAACCATTATTTTTTGCAAAGTTAAGGTAAAACACACGGTTTCAAAAGATCCTAAATTAAGAGCCGTTCGGGAGTCGAAAGAGCTGGCTCTTCCTCGGGAGCCGAGTCAAAAGAGACGGCTCTCTGAAAAGACCCGAACTTCCCATCACCACAGCAGGGGAGGGGAAAAACATACAGATTCTCTGCAAAGGATTCCTACCAACATTATACTCTGCATCTACACATGACACACTCTCTGTCAGAGCTTTACAAAATGAGCAGCAGAAGTAAACAGGTGATAACCCTGGCACTCCTCTTTGATCATGACAGTGAAAGAGAGGAGGGTGTGTCTGAAGATGAAGACCATCTTGTGGTCAATTCTGAGTCTGATGATTCTCATTATGAACCAAATGAGGAAACAGATATTCATATTCCTCCAAGCAGACATTCACATCAAAAATGGGGAAATACAGATCTTTATCCCCAAATATAAGTCAGGCAAAACTGTCTACAGAAAACATTATAAAGACAGAGCCACTAAGATAGCAGTGACTCATGTAACAGACATCAAGTCAGCTTTTGAGCAGATCGAGAGAAATAGTAAATGGTAAATTGACTTGTACTCATATATCTCTTTTCCAGTCTTCTGACCACTCAAAGCTCTTTTACATTACTCGCTCACCCAATGATGGTCGAGGCTGCTATACTAAGGGACCATCAGTATTAGCTAATCTTATTCTAGACATTCATACACCGCTGAACAACTGAGCGAGCAGTTTGGGGTTCAGTGTCTTGCCCAAGGACACTTCGGCATTTGACTGCAGGAGCTGAGATCGAATAGAGACAAGCTGTCAGCCATTAGAACAGTGAGGGACAAGTGGGTAGAGCAACTTCCACTCCTCTATAACCCAGGCCCTAATGTCACAGTGGATGAAAGGCTAGAGGCATTCAGAGGTTCCTTCCATTTTAGGTAATATGTACCTTCCAAACCAGCTAAATACAGCATCAAAATCTGGGCAGCATGTGACAGAAGAGATGTCTCCTGTTAATTTATCAACATCACTTCATAAAAATTTTATTAAAAATAAAAATGAAATAAACAAAAATCTATGTCATGTAAAACTATTGTATTTATATTTAGGTCTTTCAAATGTACATAAAAAAAAAGCTTTAACATGAATTTTCATAAAAAACGAGTGAGTTATCCTCATTGAACCATGATCTGTGAGGATTAAAGAACACCATTGCACTAAATATTGATTTAAATGGTTAGTAATGGAGTTAATAATGAGATTAAAAAATGTTTATTGGGATTTTTTTTAGTTCTGACCCTTCTGGATAATTAAACATGCCCCACGAACATTATTGCTGTCCCTAAAACAAACATAACAGGAGGGTTAGGAGATATTTAAATTAAAGATTTTATTAATAAACATCAAGTTTCAAGTTAGGAAGTTTAAGAGATGAGGAGACTAGTCAAATTCAAACAGTTTGTTATGTTAAAGACTTCAATAGGAGTTTTAGACATAGTCAGATAATTGACAGCATAATGTTGAAACAGAATAGAGTTTAATTTGATCATTTTAAATTCTTTCTGCAGGTAATTGGCAAACACAAAGCATAAACTCAATCATACTCACATGTACGCTGATGATGATATAGCCTGGGAGTGATAGCAAACGTTCCAGGGTTCTGTTACCAGTGGTTCCCCATGTTAGACTTTCAGCTGAGACCTTTAGTTTCCATCCATTGAATTTGTTCATCATCTGACAAGCAACACTTGAAGCAAAAATAGAGTAGGTGCTAACGACTTATAAAAAAAGATTGTGATATGCGCTTGTATGTAGATAAATCAAACAGAATCACTGATAGATGACTGTCGTTAGGTTCCAGCAGTGTGTTATTGTATTCCACCTCTTTGCTGTGCACACTGACTGTTTTCCTGGAGACAGCCAATGAATGTCGTCTCATTAGTGGACAATACTTCTTGTACTGCAAAAGAAAAACAATATTTCTATTATAGAGATTAATGCTTTATATAAAACTCCAACAGTACAAAAGAGACCCCTGAAACCAAAAAAGGAAACAGTACAAAATAAGTTAGCCTATGCTATATGTATACAAACTATAGTCGGACTTGAAACATGATGAAAAGGAACTGTGGCTTTTGATTGCAGGAACAGTGCTTGATCAATAGACTGATAGATAGAAACAGATCTGATTAAGTGGTATTGTTCCTGCCGTCTTTAATCTCTTTCAGGGAGATAATAACACTTAACTGTTGCTTTGATGGCAGACGAGGTCAGGCCTCCAGGTCTTTAAAATGGAGGAGCCTGAGCATGCCTTATTCATTGTTAGACCTTCAGCCGGCAGGAGACGCATCACTCTGATCTACTACACTTATCAGGTAAATAATATTTACATGGTTTGCAATTGTTTTTTTTAAGTGAAGTTGTGATTGTGAGCAGTTATTCTTTTGGTTCATTTCCCATCCTTTTTATTTCATAGATACCAATTCAGGCACATATCCTATTATGGGCAACTCGGCATCCACCAGCTTCATTACCCCCACTCCCAGGAGACTTTCTTGGGGTCGCCAGAAAGAGGACACAGTCAAGCTGGAGGACTTCCTGACACAATACGAAGAGGATCTCTGGAAAAAAAAGGGAAAGCAGAGTGTGTTTGTGAGGAGGGCCAACATCACTCGCAGCATCCGGTACTTTGACTTATCTGTACAAGAAGGCAAAAGTTGCTTCCCAAACACCGGTGAAATGCTGAACCCAGCTTTTGTTGGAGATCAGGGTCCATGAATGCGAAAAGTGAGTTTATTGTGAACATTTCAACAAGATCCTCTCAGTTGTGACATTGGGAGGTCAAACTGTGAGCTGCTGTGATGCATATAGAACCCTCTGCAAAGACTACTTCTCTCAAGCCACAGCTGTAGGTGTGAACATGTGATGAGGAAGTGTAGGCTGGCAGGTCCCCTCCTTGTGAAACGACAGTGACGGGCAAAGGAAGTCCTGTTTTCATCTCGATTCATCTATAAAACACAGTGTAAGGTAGAGTAAATGCTATGTATTTGCATCCTCAGTTACCAAAGTTTAAACTAAAGATGTTTGTTTTTAACATGCCTTTTCATCTGTACTTGCTGATCATAAAGTAGTTCATATTTTTGTAACATATCATATTCCTTGTGTTAATATATCTTAGCACATTGTTTTAAAGGTTTAAAATAATTTGAACTCCTGCACAGAATGTTTTAACTTGCATGTTGGCTAAGCATGCCAATTTGTCAAATACATTCATCCACAGAGCTGATACTGTTTGTGTTTTAACTGTGGTGCAAAAATATGTCACAGTTCACCCTGTACATGTGAACTTGTTGGTGGTGGTGTCAGAGGTTTGGTCACTGCCCAAATGATATTCAGCATGTGCAAAAATAAACTGAAATGTTTAAGCGAATTGCACCAAGACTTCATTTGTCATAATTGAATTGAACTGTCTTTATGAATTAAACCTTTTATGTTGGATGAATTGGTAGGATAATTGAACCGTTTTATAGCTTTGTAGGAGAAGGTAACTCTATGAACAAACAAACTGACAAACTTGTCCTCAACTAACAAAAATGCACAGCAAACACTTACAACATTTCATAAGCATTTCAACAGCATTCAGGGTCTCTTCTTATATCAAGGAAATTTCCTCATCTGATTCAGTTCATATGATGTTTGTTTTGTGCAGCCAATTATATATAATCTGCTCTTCTCTGTCTCTTTGTAACTTAACATAGATACTATACTAAATAGTGTTAGGTCTGTTTGTAATCGGGAGGGATTATTGTAAATAATCAGCCTCCCTGACTGCTCTGAAGACCTTAACTTGCAGAGTCTTTCTGTCACGCTGGACACAGAATCACTACTGATCTTGTCTTGACTGAAACAAAACCCCCCTAATCAATCAATTAATCTCAGAACGCCCAAGGATTAAGACTCACGTGTTGAATCTTTTCTGGGGTTGGCGGTTTCATACCATCTCCTGCTGATATAGATAGTATATAGCCCTGTTATTGACCTGGGAAAATTCCTTTCTATATCCAATGGCAAATATTTCATTAAAGGGCCAATTACAAAGTTTTGTTGTCCTCTATATCAAATAAGATGATATTTTCAAGGAGTTAGTGTTTCTCAAAGTTAGTAACATGCCTAAAAAATATTTGGAGAAGTAATGTCTACCAAAATGAATTAAATACCAACTACTAAAGAAGGAAATGAAAGCAGATGTGTGACTGATAAAAGCAAGGTTCAGACCCAGAATACATCATTTAAAAAAGAAATCAAATATGAGAAAACTGCACTTTTTCTCTCTTATTTACAATTATTTGTAGCAGCAAAACTGCAAAATCCTATATTTATACACACTTAAAAAAATAGATACAGCTGGGAAACAATAGTTTGAAGGAAAGAAAGACAATAGAGATGTTTAATACCATATACTTCCCTATCATACATGTGATGAGATAAATGTGTGTAGCAGAGGGGTTACAAAAGGGGAATGGAAACTAGATAAGTTAGGGAAATGACAGCAGCACAGCACAAGGTTGAAAAAATATCTGTGACTTTATTTGCAGATCGGACCCTGAAGGAGCAAGATGACTTTTTCTCTGTTGGTCCTGTTTCTTTGCTTTAAAGGTATGTTACATTTTAACACTAAACCCAGCTACAATATACAATATACAATTATGAACAACTCACAAAACATTCAATCAAACAGTCAGCTCTCTCTGTCTAATTATTGTGTTTTCTGCAAGGAAATGTCATTTTGTGCAAGACAATTATGTAAATAGAAGTATTTTACTTTATCCACCTCTGCTCTCTCTGTTTCATATTAATCACATTTTTCTTTTTCTTACAGTTCTTCAAACTGAAGCCTCCACTTGGACAGCTAAGGTCCCCTCCTCAGTCAAAGGTCTCATTGGATCCTGTGTGGTGATTCCCTGCACGTTTGACTATGCAAATCCGGGGAAGACACTCACTGGATTCACTGGGATGTGGAACAATGAAGCAAATGAGCACATCTATCACTCAGTTAAGTCTAAAGTACTTCAGCGGTATCAAACTCGGACTGAGCTGCTTGGAGACATCAGTCAGAAGAATTGTTCGCTGATGATTGATCCCCTTCAAGAAAACGACCGAGGGCCTTTTTATTTCAGAATTGAAATTGATGGCCTTGACAAGTTTACTTACAGAGACAGCCCCGTCTCCATTGAAATGATCCGTAAGTAATAATTACAACTTTCAGCAAACATTTGTTACAGCACAGTCAAGTCTTGCATTTCTCAGAAGTGTCTTTTCAGTTGTCTCTTCAGTGTTTTCCTGCCTTTGTGAAGAACTTTTTTTCCAAATGCAGAACATTTACAAATCTGTTTTTATGCTTAAGAAGTCACAAAGATCAGTTATTTGGTGACTTGGTCAATGAATCAACTTTTATTCATCAAACACAAAAGTTATTTCATGTGCAGCTTTATGAAGAGCAGGTTATGACTGCACTCTTTCTTAGCCTGTATTAGCCCAACCAACCATCGATCCACCCTGAGACGCACTAGGCAACAGTTGTAAGGCAGAAAAATCAAGTAGAATCAAACTTATTGGTGGACAGCTGTCTGCCTCAGATGGACTATAAAAGGGGAATAAAAGAAGAGCCAGAGCGAAACATTTCATTGGCTTAATTTGTCTGCTGTAGATGTGATATTTCACCTGCACAAACAGCCAATAGTTCACTTTGCCGTCTAGTATTTGAAAGTTAAATTGTAACTGTAGCCTCAAAGAAAATCATTAGAAGGCAAAACTAAGTTGGTAAAGCGGTCATTTAGGTTTCAGTTGTTGTTCCCTATTTGGGTTGCAGAAGCGGATCTCTCTTTCCTTTAAATATATTCTATCATAACAGTTTCTATTTTCAAGAAAAGGCAAACACCAGCCATTTCAAGAATTACAGTAAATCAAATCCTATGTATGCGGCGATTCACTAAGCGTTGAGTTTCAGATCTGATTGAAAACCTTTGAATCTGTGATAAAATATGGGAAGAACAGTTATATTGGAGATAGGTGTCTCTGTGGGACAAAATTAATTAACAATCAAAGCTATAACTGTCTAAGATTACTTTGAACAGCCTTGTATAAATACATGGGTTAGTGATCATGACTTTACTTGTTCTTACAGGTGAACCAGACCCAGTCATTTTCTCAGGGAAGCCTGAGGTACAGGAGGGTGAAACTGTGTCTGCGTCCTGCTCCGTGTCTTTCTCCTGTCCGGCCTCTCCTCCCGTCTTTAACTGGAGTCACTCTGGAGAGAAACATTTCCAACAGACGGAGCACACCGCTGGCCAGTGGAAGGCAACATCGACTCTGACCTTTCACCCTACCAGAGCTGATCATGAGAAGATTTTACAGTGCACTGTAAGATACAAGGGAGGGAAGCTCCAGAATGCATCCAAGGTCCTCAGAGTTAAATGTAAGTGCACTTTATGTGATTATGAGTCTAATAATTATTATGAATAAATAGATCTTTTCTTTGTGTTGGCACAAAGTGCTTTCCTTAAAGGATGAAAATAAACATTTTAAAAACATGTGAAAGTTTTTTAAACATTTTGGGGCAAGTCAGGGGTGTTTCCAAGTGATGGCCAGGGGGGGCTGTGGACCCCAATAAAATCTGATTGGCTCTCCCTTGGCTGCCCTGAAATTCTAGATAATGTTTTGGTATTTGTTTTGTCAGAGGCAGTTCTATGTGTTGCAAAAGGCTGCCTTTGAGCAAGCATCTTTTGTTTATTCCAAGCCAAGAAGATTGAAATGTTGTCACTCTGTTGTGTTACTTTTTAAAGTTAAAAAAAAAGAAAATAACAATATTTTCAAGATACCTTAATGTTAGTAGTTGAAGTGTCAAAAGCAGGGTGAAAGTGCTTTTCATCATGTGTGCAAACGTACTTAATACCCACCCCAGTCTAAAAAAGTCTGGCTCAGCTTACGGGGCAAGGATCAAACTAATAAACTAATAAATAATTAAAAAATATGAAATTTAAAACCAACCAAAAAAAAACTGGAGGGGTTGGGATTTGATGTAAAGGTGCAAGCCTGATTTTTTATTTTTTTCACCTTGTTTTGTATGATGTGTAATATGTTTCTTCAACACATACATTCAAATATAGGAGCTTCCAGAGTTAAATTCAGGTTGAGAAGGGGTTTACGGTCATCATGTGTTCATGCACTGGGAGGAATAAAATATTGCCCTCTTTGACATTTCCTTTAACTGTTGTGCCTCATGTACGTTGTTGTGGTTGACAGAAGTCTTCTCTCACCAGAGTTATTTTTAAAAGGAAAGCACAAAAGGCAAACCAGGAAATTAGACAGGATGTTTGAGCGTGTTAACAGCATCTAGAACTACAGTTTTATGAGCCGAACTGAATCAAGACTTACGTGATTTATAGTCTGTCTTCACCTCATAGCCCTTTAACAGCCGTATCAACTCACTTTCTGTTCTTCACTTTTTCCTTCTTACCATGTTAGTGGCATGTCTATAGAGACGTGTATGTCTGTCATAACCCACTTTTGTAAAAGTTGATTTATTTTCACAAATACAGGATAATTCCCCATAACAAGGCAACAAATCTACATGTTCCTCTAGTACACAGGGTTCATACCATGGTTCTTAAATGTCTCAGCATTGAAGTGATTTCAGATATCCATGCCCCCTACAGGATTCATTGTGATTCCTTTATTTACCCTTTTACATCTCTGTCAGCACTGCCATCTATCTACATTCCAACTCCCACATAAATGGGATGTTGTGTAAAATGTTAATAAAAACAGATATAGATGGTATGGAATAATTTAAACCCTATATCTGACTGAAAATGCAACAAAGACAGCATGTCATATGTTGGTCTGCTAAATAGAAAATGTAAATAGAAAAATCTTCTGTATAAGAAATGTTTGCAACAGAGAACTAGTGATAGAGAAGAGAAAGATAAGTTGTATAAAAAACAACTGATTACCATTACAGAGTACAGAAAAGGGATTATTATAAAATATTGGAGAATAAAACTAATATACAAATGACTTGCAAAGTAACAAATCATAATATTCCGAATATATAAACATCTGAACATCCAGGTTATTTTATAAGCAGGGCTTTGAATAAAGCGGAAAAATTAAATATATTATAGATGAGTCCACTGACTACTTAGTGGATGTTGGCACAGCTATGACAAGAACGGTTCTTGTTCTTGGATCTTGTTTCTTGTATGCACTGCCATCAGCTCAGGTTTCACATGACTTTTTACTAACTGTTCCCAAAATATACACACGCATGTTTTTCAGTATGACTACCTCAATATCCATGCATGTCTCCATGTAGATGCTCCAGTGATTGTGAAAGTTGAGTACAAGTCAGATGTGAAAGAGGGGGGAGCTGTGCAGCTGAAATGCTCAAGTGATGCTAACCCACCAGCCAGCAGCTATGAGTGGTATAATGAAACTGGTGCTCAGCTGTACCGAGGGAATGTCTTCACACTGCAAAATGTCTCCAGACACACAGGAGATCTGTACTGTACTGCCATTAACGCAATGGGACAACGCAAATCAAGCCCTGTGCAGCTCAATGTGTTACGTAAGTCAACTACAACCACAGAAATGTCAAAATGAAGGAGAGAAATATTATTTAAATATTAGGTATTGGCAGTTTTTTATCTCACTTGTTACATTTGTACTCGTTTGAGAAAACTGTCTGTATTAGTTTTAAAATTAAATTGCTAACTTTCAAGGCTTTACCAAGCAGCAACCTCCGGTCTTATAATATGACGCCAACGCAGAAGTGTAATAAACTGCAGTTCATCGAGCGTCTGCTTGAGGCTGGTTGCAGAAACACCTTAAAACACATACACACCCATTCAAAAAAGCAAAAATAAACATGTTTACAGCCTGGTTTAAAAATAGTTTGGGTCTGAATAGTTAATTTCTCTATCAGCACACACTGTGCATGGGGACATTTTTATATACTATGTGTAATTAAGGGCATGTCTGACTGACAGGCGAGCACCCTGTAGCTGCAGTAAAGAGGCTAAAGAGCCTGCCCCAACTCTACGACTTTGCGTCATACTAGATTGACCCAAGTCAAGGTGAATCTGCATTTCAATATGGCAACCGCCAACAGTAGACTTCAAAACTCAGAACTCGATGGCTGACATCCCGGAGACTATGTCCGTTTATTATACAGTCTACAGGCTTTACATGCCCTCTTAGATCAGCTGATGAGGGGTGTCTTGTTGAACCCAGAGGAACAGGGCTTTAGCAGTTGGGGCACCTACACTGTAAAGTGACCTACCGGCTTAATGCAGTTTGTTTAATCAGTAACTCTGTTTGAATCTTCTCTGAACTTGATCAAGAAACAATCATCTCTGTGTTAGTTTTTATTCCGTTTCTCTTTTTGATATATATCATTTTCATAATTATTTGTCATATTTTAAGCTGTTTTTTAAGCTCTTTGTAACTTT
Source organism: Notolabrus celidotus (assembly GCF_009762535.1). Lineage (NCBI taxonomy): Eukaryota > Metazoa > Chordata > Actinopteri > Labriformes > Labridae > Notolabrus > Notolabrus celidotus. The sequence goes on from NC_048283.1 coordinate 20,227,937, forward strand.
TTTAAAGAGCTATTTATATGAACCCTGTATTACTATTATAATGACAAAATAAAAGTATGGCTAACTCATAGAGTTGTGTTTTTTGCTTCCAGATGCCCCAGAGATTAAGACTGGGTCCTCCTGCTCCTCAGAGGCAGACAAGGTAAAGTGTGTGTGCATTGCAGAGTCCAGGCCTCCCAGCATGGTCCATTTTGTGCTCTCTGACAGAGTCCTGCCAAAAGCAAAGGTAGAGAAACACGGCCCGGTTACCATCGGGACTCTACAGGCAGAGTTTGGATCATCTGAGTTTGTCCACTGTCTGGCAAAGAACACGCAGGGCACCGCCAACCTCACGCTGTATTTCCCTGTTAACAGTAAGCACATTTAATGGAAGTCTGAAGAGTGTAACATGTATGTAAAGACTGAACAACTGAGACTGACATGATTTGAGTTAATCCGGTTTTCTTTTTGGACAGGTAAGATGCAGAATATGTATATTTACCTAGCCATTGGGACAGGTGTGACTTTGGTGATAGTTTTAATCGCAGTTGGAGTTAAAAAATGGTAAGTTGGCAAAGAATATAAAGTACATTGTATATTTTAAGTTACTCTTTTCAGCTACAGAACTCAAGAATCAACAAAACATTTCAAAATTATTTACACTTTTTTAACATTGTGTGTTTATCGATATGCAGTGGAAATGTGTCTTGTGAAAGTACAAGCACATTAGCCTGCAGTTTGGTTTAAGTTTCAGTGGTTGTGTGATGTTTTTTAAGGTCCTTAATTGAGAAACATTTCTCTGCCAGCAGGGGGAGACCTAAGGATGTGGCAAGAACTCATTTGAGCACCATGAAGGTTGAGAAAGATGTGGAGCCCCCTCAGTACGCTGCAGCTAAAAGGTTTCAATTATTATTCACCTTAAACAAGAAACTGAAGCTACTCTCTCTCTGGTTGTGTTGTTATGTTGAACATTTGGTTTAAGGATATAAAATGATAAAACCTTAATCTATGTCTTCTCTGTTCTGTCCTCAGAAAAGTAAATAACTATGATGATGTAGATTCCCAAGAGGTTTATGCCAATGATCCCGTATATGGCAACATGGAGGTATGTAAAGTTTTTTTTTTTTATCTTTATGATTTCCAGACTTGAAAGATTATCTTTAATTCATTGTGGTGTCCATTATAGACTGACCTGGATGATGCAATATATGCCAACGTGTAACAGGAACAAAAAGAAGAGTTCACTGGATGGTACTGCAAAATGCAAAATGTGTTTCCTAACTTATGTGGGTAAAGAAAGTTGTACAGGCTATTGATTGACCACTTTCTGTTTAGATTATGTAAACATTGCTATCATCAGTCTCCTGTGATGCACTTCTCTGAGAAAACAGTCGCTCATGTCTAAAATCACTATTTTATTCTATTTTATGCACTTGTGTTTTCAATTGCTGTCTCTCTTGTTGTGACTGTTTGTTTTATCACCATTAAACTATAAGTATTCTGTATTTTATATCTCATCATTTTCACACAATATATTTCACTCAGTATCAACACATATCACACCAGTCACACTGAAGTCCACCTCTGCAGTTTCCTGTTAAGAGAAGATTATTCTCTCCAAGAGACCATTACTGTGAAAGTTCTATTTCCTGTTGGACTACATATGAAGCAAGGTCAAAAGGGCACATCACAGCACGTAGGTCTTGAACATATACTGTATGTGCGCTTGAGGCGTAACTTTGGTGCTGTTTCATTTATTTAATAGTTTTAAGAAAGCTACTGTTTTTGTAAGGTATGGCAGCAGCACTGACAGTCCACACACCCTGAAAAAAGGTTTTAACTCTTTTAACTTTCAATAAAAGTGAAAGCATCCTGTGTTTTTGAACAGACTGATTGTGTCTCTGAGTGTAGACATAAAGTTAGTATTAAAGTAGTAGTAACAGTAAATCTGTGTTATTTGACTGCAGGGTAACATATCTCTGTCATCTGCACAACACAAAGTAAGAGTAAGACATCCAGAATATGCAGACATTAATTAATTTACCATGTAGACCAAAAGGTGATATTCATCTCACATCCTGATGATGGTGGAGTTCTTGGCCTGCTTTCCTTCTCTATACTTCACTGTGCATGTTAAAGTCTTGTTACAGTCAGTGATTACAGGGTTAAAGGTCACTGTTGACACTGTCTCCCACTTCCATGTATTCAGCCTGTTCGATCGGTGGGTGACGATTCCTGGATGATTCCAGGAGAGCTTCGGAGGCATAAACGGGCAGGAGTGAGTCACCGAGCAAGAGGCTGTTATTTTATCCCTCACCTGCACAGACAGAGTGGGGGGCTGAGGGTCACCTGCAGAATGAAAATATTAAACTAGTATAACTCATTAACATTTCTCAAACACAATGGATAAAGTATTATTATCAGAAGGGTCAGGATGTTTGCTTTAAATATACTGCACTGACGTATGACGTCAATGGTCACTGCAATTTTGATGTAGGAGAAGCTTTTGTACTGCGGAATTTCAATCCTGAAGTAGAAGGGGCCAGTGTCTGTCCTTCTGACTCCAGCCAGCAGCATGGTGCAGTAACATGAACGCAGATCTCCCAAAAACATGGTCCGTTGTTTGTACTCCTTTGACAGTTTCCAGTGTTGGAGATTGGTTGAGATGATTGCATTCCTTTATTTCCAGAATGCTCTCCATCTGTTCAGGATCTCTTATGAGTGTGTGTGTGTGTGTGTGTGTGTGTGTGTGTGTGTGGGGGGGGGGGGGGGGGGGGGGGGGGGGGGTAAGTCTAGGTGCACTGGGAGGGCAAACTGTTGTGAGCTGCAGTGATGCTTTTAGAACCCTCTGCAAAGACTACTTCTCTCAAGCCTCAGCTGTAGGTGTGAACATGTAATGAGGAAGTGTGGGCTGGCAGGTCTACTCATTGTGAAAGGACAGTGAAGATGTTTCTGTGTCTTTTTTCAGTAGATGCGATCTCAAAGGTGTAAAACAAATACAGGACCATTTCTTAACGTGTTGATTTGAGAAGTAGACACCTCATCAAGTGTCTTCCTTAGTTTCATGCTTCAACGGGCAAATGAAGTCCTGTTTTCATCTCGATTCAGTGTAAGGTAGAGTAAATGCTTTGTATTTGCATCCTCAGTTACCAAAGTTTAAACTAAAAATGTTTTTTTTAACATGCCTTTTCATCTGTACTTGCTGATCTTAAAGTAGTTCATATTTTTGTAACATATCATATTCCTTGTGTTAATATATCTTAGCACATTGTTTAAAATAATTTGAACTCCTGCACAGAATGTTTTAACTTGCATGTTGGCTAAGCATGCCAATTTGTCAAATACATCCATCCACAGAGCTGATACTGTTTGTGTTTTAACTGTTGTGCAAAAATATGTCAACCTTCACCCTGTACATGTGAACTTGTTGGTGGTGGTGTTCTCAGAGGTATGGTCACTGCCCAAATGAAATTCAGCATGTGCAAAAATAAACTCAAATGTTTAAGCGAATGGAACCAAGACTTAATTTGTCATAATTGAATTGAACTGTCTTTATGAATTAAACCTTTTATGTTGGATGAATTGGTACGATAATTGAGCCATTTTATAGCTTTGTAGGAGAAGGTAACTCTATGAACAAACAAACTGACAGATATCCCATGAGCATTATACGAGTGCTTTTACTAAAGCCATGGGGCTATAATTACTGAAGGGGTTTAGGACCGATGTTTCTTTTTGAAGTGAGGTCATATGAGCCAGTTAAAGCATGTTTATTTAAGGATTAAGACTCACGTATTGAATCTTTTCTGGGGTTGGCGGTTTCATACCATCTCCTGCTGATATAGATAGTATATAGCCCTGTTATTGACCTGGGAAAATTCCTTTCTATATCCAATGGCAAATATTTCATTAAAGGGCCAATTACAAAGTTTTGTTGTCCTCTATATCAAATATGATGATATTTTCAAGGAGTTAGTGTTTCTCAAAGTCAGTAACATGCCTAAAATACATTTGGAGAAGTAATGTCTACCAAAATGAATCAAGTACCAACTACTAAAGAAGGAAATGAAAGCAGATGTGTGGCTGATAAAAGCAAGGTTCCGACCCAGAATACATCATTTAAAAAAGAAATCAAATATGAGAAAACTGCACTTTTTCTCTCTTATTCACAATTATTTGCAGCAGCAAAACTGCAAAATCCTATATTTATACATATTTAAAAAAAACAGCTGGGAAACAATAGTTTGAAGGAAAGAAAGACAATAGAGATGATTAATACCATAAACTTCCCTATCATACATGTGATGAGACAAATGTGTGTAGCAGAGGGGTTAAAAAGGGGAATGGAAACTAGATAAGTTAGGGAAATGACAGCAGCACAGCACAAGGTTGAAAAAATATCTGTGACTTTATTTGCAGATCGGACCCTGAAGGAGCAAGATGACTTTTTCTCTGTTGGTCCTGTTTCTTTGCTTTAAAGGTATGTTACATTTTAACACTAAACCCAGCTACAATATACAATATACAATTATGAACAACTCACAAAACATTCAATCAAACAGTCAGCTCTCTCTGTCTAATTATTGTGTTTTCTGCAAGGAAATGTCATTTTGTGCAAGACAATTATGTAAATAGAAGTATTTTACTTTATCCACCTCTGCTCTCTCTGTTTCATATTAATCACATTTTTCTTTTTCTTACAGTTCTTCAAACTGAAGCCTCCACTTGGACAGCTAAGGTCCCCTCCTCAGTCAAAGGTCTCATTGGATCCTGTGTGGTGATTCCCTGCACGTTTGACTATGCAAATCCGGGGAGGACACTCACTGGTTTCACTGGGATGTGGATGAATGAAGCACATGAGCTCATCTATCACTCAGTTCAGTCTAAAGTACTTCAGCGGTATCAAACTCGGACTGAGCTGCTTGGAGACGTCAGTCAGAAGAATTGTTCGCTGATGATTGATCCCCTTCAAGAAAACGACCGAGGGCCTTTTTATTTCAGAATTGAAATTGCTGACTACAGCAAGTATACTTACAGAGACAGCCCCGTCTCCATTGCAATGATCAGTAAGTAATAATTACAACTTTCAGCAAACATTTGTTACAGCACAGTCAAGTCTTGCATTTCTCAGAAGTGTCTTTTCAGTTGTCTCTTCAGTGTTTTCCTGCCTTTGTGAAGAACTTTTTACCAAATGCAGAACATTTACAAATCTGTTTTTATGCTTAAGTAGTCACAAAGATTTGGTGACTTTCCATGAATCAACATTTATTCATAAAGCACCAAGCATTCGCAAAGTTATTTCATGTGCAGCTTTATGAAGAGCAGGTTATGACTGCACTCTTTCTTAGCCTGTATTAACACAACCAACCATCTATCCACCCTGAGACGCACTAGGCAACAGTTGTAAGGCAGAAAAATCAAGTAGAATCAAACTTATTGGTGGACAGCTGTCTGCCTCAGATGGACTATAAAAGGGGAACAAAAGGTGAGCCAGAGCGAAACATTTCATTGGCTTATTTGTCTGCTGTAGATGTGATATTTCACCTGCACAAACAGCCAATAGTTCACTTTGCCGTCTAGTATTTGAAAGTTAAATTTGTAACTGTAGCCTCAAAGAAAATCATCAATGACAAAACTAAGTTAGTGTGGCCTGGTCATAAAATGACAGGAACGGACACAGAATACATTTTATGTGGGTCTTTATTCCCAGACTGGATTTAAAGAAAACATAATAACAGCTATAACAGAGGTCTTGGGCCTCTACAGTTTTGCTGAATAGAGTGGCAAACACTATCTGTGACTCTGCAGAGCCACAAAGATACTCATTCATCACAGTCATCTCAACCTTAAGTGCATAACTTACAGCATTTAAATCAGTGTATTTTGACTCTTGTCCTTAAATGTAATGAATGATGACTCACGCTCCCTGCGGTTCAGACTTTCCCTCAGCATGGCAGAAATATCACACTCAGCACATTCTCTCAATCTACAAAAATCATCAGCCTGGCCCTACAAACTTTAACATAACTTAATATAATGCGGCTGCAAACCCTTTTTGGATTACATTAATGTTTACAGGTATATTTCCTTCTATATGGAGAAAGCTAGACACCTTAGCGGTCTAAAGTCTTGCTGTCTTTTTGGTAACTTTCGCTCTCCTGTGTCTATAGTCTCGTGAGATCTCATGCTCTCGGAAGTCTAGCCCTCTGGTCTAGCCCTATGGTCTGTGGTCCCTCAGTAATGTGAAATGGCTCTCATAATACCTATGGCCATAGGTTAACATATCAGGCTATCAAACCACCATATAACAGCCTTTAGTTCACCCGGCTACATTAGTTAAAGCGGTCATTTAGGCTTCAGTTGTTGTTGACCACACGATTAACAGTTCCCTATTTGGGTTGCAGAAGCGGATCTCTCTTTCCTTTAAATATATTCTATCATAACAGTTTCTATTTTCAAGAAAAGGCAAACACCAGCCATTTCAAGAATTACAGTAAATCAAATCCTATGTATGCGGCGATTCACTAAGCGTTGAGTTTCAGATCTGATTGAAAACCTTTGAATCTGTGATAAAATATGGGAAGAACAGTTATATTGGAGATAGGTGTCTCTGTGGGACAAAATTAATTAACAATCAAAGCTATAACTGTCTAAGATTACTTTGAACAGCCTTGTATAAATACATGGGTTAGTGATCATGACTTGACTTGTTCTTACAGGTGAACCAGACCCAGTCATTTTCTCAGTGAAGCCTGAGGTACAGGAGGGTGAAACTGTGTCTGCGTCCTGCTCCGCGTCTTTCTCCTGTCCGGCCTCTCCTCCCGTCTTTAACTGGAGTCACTCTGGAGAGAAACATTTCCAACAGACGGAGCACACCGCTGGCCAGTGGAAGGCAACATCGACTCTGACCTTTCACCCTACCAGAGCTGATCATGAGAAGATTTTACAGTGCACTGTAAGATACAAGGGAGGGAAGCACCAGAATGCATCCAAGGTCCTCAGAGTTAAATGTAAGTGCACTTTATGTGATTATGAGTCTAATAATTATTATGAATAAATATATCTTTTCTTTGTGTTGGCACAAAGTGCTTTCCATAAAGGATTAAAAAAGCATTTGGAAAACATGTGAGAGTTGTTAAACATTTTAGGGCAAGGCAGGGGTGTTTCCAAGGGATGGCCAGGGGGGGCTGTGGACCCCAATAAAATCTGATTGGCTCTCCCTTGGCTGCCCTGAAATTCTAAATAATGATTGGGTGTTTGTTTTGTCAGAGGCAGTTCTATGCTGAAACAGGCTGCCTTTGAGCCTTTTGTTTATTCCTTAAAGATCCAAGCTAAGAAGTTTGAAATGTTAAAGTTTTAAAGTTAAAACAAGGAAAATAACATTTTCAAGATACCTTAATGTTAGTAGTTGAAGTGTCAAAAGCAGGGTGAAAGTGCTTTTCATCATGTGTGCAAACATACTTAATACCCCCTCTGCAGAAATGAGTGCCCCATTTGGCCACCCCATTCAAAAAAAGTCTGGCTCAGCCCCTGGGGCAAGGGTCAATAAATATTAAATTTAAAAGCAACTAAACTCAGCCAAGAAAAAAACTGGATGGGTTGGGATTTGATGTCAGGGTGCAAGTCTGTCTTTTTTTTTTTTTTTTTACCTTGTTTTGCATGATGTGTAACATGTTTCTCCAACACATACATTCAAATATAGGAGCTTCCAGAGTTAAATTCAGGTTGGGAAGCTGTTAGGGGGGTTACAGTCATCATGTGTTCATGCACTGGAAAAAGAGCATCACAGCGTCTGCTACAGTCTTTTATTTTAGATGAGCTGTTTGTATGAAGGACAGAAAATCCCGCTTCGCACTTCCCACTGAAAAACAGTTTGGCAAGACACTAAATATTGCCCTCTTTGACATTTCCTTTAACTGTTGTGCCTCATGTAGGTTGTTGTGGTTGACAGAAGTCTTCTCTCACCAGAGTTATTTTTAAAAGGAAAGCACAAAAGGCAAAACAGGAAATTAGACAGGATGTTTGAGTGGTTAACAGCATCTAGAACTACAGTTTTATGAGCCGAACTGAATCAAGACTTACGTGATTTATAGTCTGTCTTCACCTCATAGCCCTTTAACAGCCGTATCAACTCACTTTCTGTTCTTCACTTTTTCCTTCTTACCATGTTAGTGGCATGTCTATAGAGACGTGTATGTCTGTCATAACCCACTTTTGTAAAAGTTGATTTATTTTCACAAATACAGGATAATTCCCCATAACAAGGCAACAAATCTACATGATCCTCTAGTACCCAGGGTTCATACCATGGTTCTTAAATGTCTCAGCATTGAAGTGATTTCAGATATCCATGCCCCCTACAGGATTCATTGTGATTCCTTTATTTACCCTTTTACATCTCTGTCAGCACTGCCATCTATCTACATTCCAACTCCCACATAAATGGGATGTTGTGTAAAATGTTAATAAAAACAGATATAGATGGTATGGAATAATTTAAACCCTATATCTGACTGAAAATGCAACAAAGACAGCATGTCATATGTTGGTCTGCTAAATAGAAAATGTAAATAGAAAAATCTTCTGTATAAGAAATGTTTGCAACAGAGAACTAGTGATAGAGAAGAGAAAGATAAGTTGTATAAAAAACAACTGATTACCATTACAGAGTACAGAAAAGGGATTATTATAAAATATTGGAGAATAAAACTAATATACAAATGACTTGCAAAGTAACAAATCATAATATTCCGAATATATAAACATCTGAACATCCAGGTTATTTTATAAGCAGGGCTTTGAATAAAGCGGAAAAATTAAATATATTATAGATGAGTCCACTGACTACTTAGTGGATGTTGGCACAGCTATGACAAGAACGGTTCTTGTTCTTGGATCTTGTTTCTTGTATGCACTGCCATCAGCTCAGGTTTCACATGACTTTTTACTAACTGTTCCCAAAATATACACACGCATGTTTTTCAGTATGACTACCTCAATATCCATGCATGTCTCCATGTAGATGCTCCAGTGATTGTGAAAGTTGAGTACAAGTCAGATGTGAAAGAGGGGGGAGCTGTGCAGCTGAAATGCTCAAGTGATGCTAACCCACCAGCCAGCAGCTATGAGTGGTATAATGAAACTGGTGCTCAGCTGTACCGAGGGAATGTCTTCACACTGCAAAATGTCTCCAGACACACAGGAGATCTGTACTGTACTGCCATTAACGCAATGGGACAACGCAAATCAAGCCCTGTGCAGCTCAATGTGTTACGTAAGTCAACTACAACCACAGAAATGTCAAAATGAAGGAGAGAAATATTATTTAAATATTAGGTATTGGCAGTTTTTTATCTCACTTGTTACATTTGTACTCGTTTGAGAAAACTGTCTGTATTAGTTTTAAAATTAAATTGCTAACTTTCAAGGCTTTACCAAGCAGCAACCTCCGGTCTTATAATATGACGCCAACGCAGAAGTGTAATAAACTGCAGTTCATCGAGCGTCTGCTTGAGGCTGGTTGCAGAAACACCTTAAAACACATACACACCCATTCAAAAAAGCAAAAATAAACATGTTTACAGCCTGGTTTAAAAATAGTTTGGGTCTGAATAGTTAATTTCTCTATCAGCACACACTGTGCATGGGGACATTTTTATATACTATGTGTAATTAAGGGCATGTCTGACTGACAGGCGAGCACCCTGTAGCTGCAGTAAAGAGGCTAAAGAGCCTGCCCCAACTCTACGACTTTGCGTCATACTAGATTGACCCAAGTCAAGGTGAATCTGCATTTCAATATGGCAACCGCCAACAGTAGACTTCAAAACTCAGAACTCGATGGCTGACATCCCGGAGACTATGTCCGTTTATTATACAGTCTACAGGCTTTACATGCCCTCTTAGATCAGCTGATGAGGGGTGTCTTGTTGAACCCAGAGGAACAGGGCTTTAGCAGTTGGGGCACCTACACTGTAAAGTGACCTACCGGCTTAATGCAGTTTGTTTAATCAGTAACTCTGTTTGAATCTTCTCTGAACTTGATCAAGAAACAATCATCTCTGTGTTAGTTTTTATTCCGTTTCTCTTTTTGATATATATCATTTTCATAATTATTCGTCATATTTAAGCTGTTTTTTAAGCTCTTTGTAACTTTTTTAAAGAGCTATTTATATGAACCCTGTATTACTATTATAATGACAAAATAAAAGTATGGCTAACTCATAGAGTCGTGTTTTTTGCTTCCAGATGCCCCAGAGATTAAGACTGGGTCCTCCTGCTCCTCAGAGGCAGACAAGGTAAAGTGTGTGTGCATTGCAGAGTCCAGGCCTCCCAGCATGGTCCATTTTGTGCTCTCTGACAGAGTCCCGCCAAAAGCAAAGGTAGAGAAACACGGCCCGGTTACCATCGGGACTCTACAGGCAGAGTTTGGATCATCTGAGTTTGTCCACTGTCTGGCAAACAACACGCAGGGCACCGCCAACCTCACGCTGTATTTCCCTGTTAACAGTAAGCACATTTAATGGAAGTCTGAAGAGTGTAACATGTATGTAAAGACTGAACAACTGAGACTGACATGATTTGAGTTAATCCGGTTTTCTTTTTGGACAGGTAAGATGCAGAATATGTATATTTACATAGCCATTGGGACAGGTGTGACTTTGGTGATAGTTTTAATCGCAGTGGGAGTTAAAAAATGGTAAGTTGGCAAAGAATATGAAGTACATTGTATATTTTAAGTTACTCTTTTCAGCTACAGAACTCAAGAATCAACAAAACATTTCAAAATTATTTACACTTTTTTAACATTGTGTGTTTATCGATATGCAGTGGAAATGTGTCTTATGAAAGTACAAGCACATTAGCCTGCAGTTTGGTTTAAGTTTCAGTGGTTGTGTGATGTTTTTTAAGGTCCTTAATTGAGAAACATTACTCTGCCAGCAGGGGGAGACCTAAGGATGTGGCAAGAACTCATTTGAGCACCATGAAGGTTGAGAAAGATGTGGAGCCCCCTCAGTACGCTGCAGCTAAAAGGTTTCAATTATTATTCACCTTAAACAAGAAACTGAAGCTACTCTCCCTCTGGTTGTGTTGTTATGTTGAACATTTGGTTTAAGGATATAAAATGATAAAACCTTAATCTATGTCTTCTCTGTTCTGTCCTCAGAAAAGTAAATAACTATGATGATGTAGATTCCCAAGAGGTTTATGCCAATGATCCCGTATATGGCAACATGGAGGTATGTAAAGTTTTTTTTTTTTATCTTTATGATTTCCAGACTTGAAAGATTATCTTTAATTCATTGTGGTGTCTATTATAGACTGACCTGGATGATGCAATATACGCCAACATGTAACAGGAACAAAAAGAAGAGTTCACTGGATGGTACTGCATAATGCAAAATGTGTTTCCTGACTTATGTGGGTAAAGAAAGTTGTACAGGCTATTGATTGACCACTTTCTGTTTAGATTATGTAAACATTGCTATCATCAGTCTCCTGTGATGCACTTCTCTGAGAAAACAGTCGCTTATGTCTAAAATCACTATTTTATTCTATTTTATGCACTTGTGTTTTCAATTGCTGTCTCTCTTGTTGTGACTGTTTGTTTATCACCATTAAACTATAAGTATTCTGTATTTTATATCTCATCATTTTCACACAATATATTTCACTCAGTATCAACACATATCACACCAGTCACACTGAAGTCCACCTCTGCAGTTTCCTGTTAAGAGAAGATTATTCTCTCCAAGAGACCATTACTGTGAAAGTTCTATTTCCTGTTGGACTACATATGAAGCAAGGTCAAAAGGGCACATCACAGCACGTAGGTCTTGAACATATACTGTATGTGCGCTTGAGGCGTAACTTTGGTGCTGTTTCATTTATTTAATAGTTTTAAGAAAGCTACTGTTTTTGTAAGGTATGACAGCAGCACTGACAGTCCACACATCCTGACAAAAGGTTTTAACTTTGTGCAGTGTCTTTGGATGTCATATATATTTTACAGCCCTGCCCTTTGAAACTGAAAGTGTTGCCAAATATTTACAAAGCATTCAACTCATACTGTGAGTTGGTATTTAAAAAGCTACAACAATAGCCAGGGAGGCAAATATTTCTTGCAGGATGTGGTTACTTTTTCATGGCTTGTCCTCAACATGGAACTCTAGATGGATGAAAAACACAATCCACACTTGAAAACAGTCTGAAAGACGAAAGACGACTGTCTCAGATCTGATGATAAAACAGTGTCAGAAATGCAGGACACTGATACAACCGAGGTCTGGTTAGATTTACAGGAGTGAGTGCATGATCAGTAAAATGTACTCATTAAATCATTTTAAAAAGCACAGCTTATTCAGTCATATAAATGTGTGGCACTTTCAGATTTTCTTTTTGTGGTTGAGTTTAAAAATAAGTCTTATTCTGTGTGTGGTATTATCCTGGATAGAACATTTAGTTATTTATGTGAATACGAAATGTTTTTCACCTGAACAAAGGCAGAAACGAGTCAGCTCATAAACAGCTTGACTTACTTCCTCTTTATTTACCGCAGGCTTTAACACCCCTGTTTCTGCTGAGCTTAGTTTCAAGCATCAGTCACAGAGCAGTGAAAAAAGGACCAGGACTGTGTATTAGTTAGGACAGACAATAACAATCATTTTGAACCATTTTTTACTTTGTGTCTTCAAATTTTGACTAAACAAGAAATAATTCATAATCTCCCAATAAGAAGAAAAAGTCACCCAGTGACTTCCTTCTCCCTGGGACTTTTGAACACTTCACACGATCACATGAATCACTTCAACAGAAAATAGAACTCCAGCAATAGAGGTCATTTTACACATACCTTTTAAAACTGATGTGCTAACACTTGATACAATTTCCTGTTACATTAAGTGGGCAACACAGAGCCAACACTGTCAGGTTTGAGCCTCAGTAGCCATTCTACAGCAACACATTAAAAACAACCAGAGGATACTATTATATTAAAAGAAAAGGTCTTAAATGAACATTTTTTAGAGTTGAGTTTTATTAATAGGTTTCACATTGTCACATTGAGTTTTTATGGAAACAGATACATGTAAGCAAGGCAGACAAACTTAATTTCCTTTCTGCTCATCCTTTTGTTTTTATATTTTTGGTCCCCAGTATCTGCTCAGTGTAGAATCCACATTAAACTAATGAAGAGGTGATGGTGATGTCAAATAAATCTTTGTTGCAGTGAACTTAAAGTGCATTTCTGTAATGAGTCATTAACTGTTGAAACACTTTCAGGTTCTGTCCTGCTAAATACAGCAAACACTCCAAATGTCCAATAACTCTAACATCCAGGAAGATTTTGCAGAGTAAAACCAACATACAGACTTGAAAGCATCTTTTTTTTCGAATATATCTGACAACAGTACACATCTACAGATGTGTAAACTGGAAGTGCAAGTGTAAGGTGCAAAAACATATTAATAGTTAACACTGGAGTCCAGCAATTTGAGTCTGCCAAATCAAGAACGGTGTCCTGGCAGCTCTAGACCTAGAAGTTTTCTGCTAAAGACTCGTCTATTTAATTATTCTGCCACTGTTGTTGACAGAGTCGATATTAGAAGTCAAGCTTTTTCTTAATTTGGATTATTTGGTGAGGAAGAAGTGACATTGATGAGTGGGGTGATGCTCCAAAAGTTCTACATTTTTTTAGTGAGAGTGCAGGGACAATAAAAACAGTGAACCAGGATGTTTCTTTGCTGAGGACACTGAGAGCGGAAAATTCTGGTTTGGTTTACTTTTGTACAAACAATTGGCGCTGCTAGTGCGAAAACAGCTGTCAGTGGACACCCTTATCCACACTGCAGAAGACTAAATGCAAGAGCAAGACAACTAGACACTAAACAACACTGCCTAAATTGCTGTGTAGTCTTACTATGTCTCTATGACTGTTTAGTTTGTTGTGCAACCATTAGTGGTTCTTTTTGTTTTTACTTTACAACAATAAATACAAATAGTTGCAGCATGCAGCAGTTCCTATGAATCCCTGGATTCAGAAGGACCTGTTTAAAATCCATCCATAAACTAATAAACTAACTATGCTGTTCTGTTTCTTGATTCAAAAGCATAAGCTTTTACTTTCATAGAGCTGATTTGGTAACAAGGTTAAAATGGGAATTCTGCTCCAATAAATGCTGATGCTGTGAGCTAATGAACTGATAGTGTCTCTATAACACAAGTAAGCAAAATGCGGTCATGAATGACAGCAGGCATTTAAATGGACTGTATTTACAGAGCACTTTCTTAAGTCTTCTAACAAGTCAAACCTGACCATTTAGTCTGTAATAAAAATATGATGTTAAATCATAACACTTTACCTCATCGGTCAACAATCTCCAATCATCCCCCATCAAACATACCATGGCACATGGCTGCACAAAGGCATGGAGACTTGAACTAATACATAGATGAAGTTCAAGTCAAAATGCATTTTCCTTCTTTCATGAGTAATCTATATTTCCATAAATGTTGTTGGTGTGATCCATGTGATCCAGAGGGCCCTGCAGAGAGACATTGTTTTTTTTTAATAAGCTTGCATGATGACGCACATAGCTATACAGCATGTCCACTTAAAGTGACATATGGTACTAATACTTTGGTTCAGCACTAGAAAAAGTGAACTCAAACACAAATGTCTTCAAAGAACCCTGCTTTAGAAGTAAAATCAGCTCTGCAAAGAGAAATTTAGAAAAAACTTGCATTGTGTTGCATTTGCTGTTCGTGAGCATCACATGTCATCTATGAAATGTTTTATTACTATCTTCTAATGACATTAGAATCAAATCATGAAGTTCATGACATTGTAAATCCTACCCGTGTGTTGAGGTAGACCAGATCATCAACCTCGTTCCGTTCAGGAAGGTTGTCAATTGTTTTGCAAGATACTTCACTGTAGAGACAAAACAGAACAGTTTAGAGTCCAGTACAGTGAGAAAGAGGGAAGAGATGTGTCATCATGTCGGCAAAGTTGTAAAGGTTTATCATCAAGGCTTCAGTCTTCCTCTGACTCACACTCAACTTAACTATCTAAATCCAAAAACAACTCTTAAAACCTTGTTTCAGGTGGTGGAAAATAATGTCCATATTATCATTTGATTATAATAGCAAAACTTTTGGCGTTGTTTGATGATGCTCTGCTAAAATTAGCATAATATCCAGATTCCTCCCTTGTAAAAGACTGCTTCCTGTTTTAAAAAGAAAGAGTAATGGTTATAAGAAAGTATTTATACATCAAACCCAGGTTTTTATATATGCTATTGTCATTTTAGCAAATTAATTTATCCATTTGAATATAGTTGTAAATAAATCACCACCAATATTGTGGAATGATCTGCCCAAGGAAATTAGGTTGGCTGATTCTGTACTCTCATTAAAGTCGTTTCTTAAAGGCCCTGTGAGGAGCTTTTAACTGGCTGAGAAACAGACTGAAACTGACACTGATGCCTCTTTATGACCCTCAAATGCAAACAAGACCATCTACAACAACATTGATACCTTCTCTGTTGTCATTTTTAATGCCTGACACTGCTCTGAGGGGGTAGGTGTCAGAACAGATGATTGACATCTCGCTTTAGAAACACCCTTTTTTGGCTGTTTTCATTGCAAATAATCACATTGTGCGATAAATTTAAACCTTAAAAGACAACAGGATGAGGTTATTGTCTGAAGACACTTATTTTGCATGGACAGGACAAGAGATAAGAGGTATCACTTTGTCCACAAGGGGGCGCCAAAATCGATACAAGCTAAAAGTTCCTCACAGCAGCTTTAACTAGCTAAATACTGCAAGGTACAATGCTCATGGTGGATTAAGATGGGGTAAGACTGAGTCTTATCCTGTCTTGGTGTTGGGTCTCTGTTCATAATATAAAATAGAGTGTGGTCTAGACCTGCTATGTTTGTAAAAGCATCTTGAGATAACGTTTGTTGTGATTTCACACGATACAAATAAAGACTGATTGATCGATTGATTGATTGATTAAAACCTACTTTTATGAAAGAGCCTTTCTTGATTTTATTTGATCCGAAGGGTTGTGCACAGAGTCTTGTTTTATTTCTTATTTGTATGTTTTCTTTTAATGGTGGCCTAATGGTAATGCACTAACTGGATGATCCCTTTAAAAGGTTGATTTTGTACTTGTTCTTTTGGTGCATTGTGAAGTACTTCGTAAAGCAGATTTTGAAAAAATCATACTATCATACCTTCCATCCATCCATTATCTTGACCGCTTATCCCATTAGGGGTCACGGGGGGCTGGAGCCTATCCCAGCTGACTTTGGGCGGAAGGCAGGGTACACCCTGGACAGGTCGCCAACCCATCACAGGGCTAACATAGAGAGACAGACAACCATTCACGCACACACTCACACCTACGGGCAATTTAGAGTGACCAATTAACCTGGTGAGCATGTTTTTGGACTGAGGGAGGAAGCCGGAGAACCCGGTGAGAACCCACGCATGCACGGGGAGAACATGCAAACTCCACACAGAAAGGCACCTGCCCAGCCGGGGATTCAAACCAAGAACCTTCTAGCTGTGAGGCACCAGTGCTACCCACTGCACCACCGTGCAGCCCACTATCATACCTTTGTTTTTTAAATATTTGATTTGGAGCCCAATGTCTACAGGCAAAAATAAACCAAATATGTTTAAAGTGACCAATTATAAAACCACAGTGGCATGCAAAAGTAGCTCAATAAAGCCCCCTCATCAGGTTAAAGACTGAATTGCAATTTTGTGTGCGTCAAATTAAACCACTAGGTGGAGCGAGACATTCTCTCAAATCCATTGGGGAACTTTAACACTGAAATCCAGACTCCACCTGGAATGTGGGCCATACTCGGATCTGAGGGTGCAGTCATATG
Organism: Notolabrus celidotus; assembly: GCF_009762535.1. NCBI lineage: Eukaryota > Metazoa > Chordata > Actinopteri > Labriformes > Labridae > Notolabrus > Notolabrus celidotus. The sequence goes on from NC_048283.1 coordinate 20,244,824, forward strand.
ACTCCCAGATGGCCGAGTGAGAGTCAACAGGGCCAGAAATGCTTCCCTGAAACTTCTGTAACATAGTTTTTGCTCCTGAACGATTTGACTGTGTTGGAAGAAATCGACCCTGGCTGGTTTGCGCTCCAGCGCGCACGGTGGAGATGGGAAGCGACGCGTTGTTTAGGGAGCAGTAGTCTGCAGGAGGATGACAGTTTGTTGTTGCCTGTTGAGGCTCTGTGGGTGCAGCTCTACTTCAACTGTGGGAGGTGTGATCGCGTACACTGTGGGCTCAGATGGAAGAACCTAGAAATTGGAGCACACTGCAGACAGCAGGAGTTAGGACGTGCTCAGCGGACATTCAGCAGTCACATGTCCGTCTCCGGAGACAAGTAGCAGCGGTGATCTCTCCTGTTCTGTCCGACGTACGACTCACCTTACCTGGAGTCATGGACGCCGAGGGGAGGGTGGACGAGTCGAGGCTAAGGCTTCATATTTTCAAAAACGGTACATCTGTCTTTCTTTCAATAACAGATAATGTATTAGTGATCGGTTGAGAGGCATTAGGGGTAGTGACCTGAAGCTAATGACTTTGTTTACAAGTTCAGGTGATTTTCCCAAATATGGAAGTATTAAAGCTTGCCTTTGCATAACATCATTGTGAAACTCTTAACATGCATCTGTGTATTGTTCACTTTTATTGTAAGGCTGTACAAACCCATGTTTCTGAGGTCACAACAGGCAATTCAGAGATCTTAAATAATCCCATAATTCCCATTTAGAAATGTAATCCAGTGAAATTCGCGTTTGAAAGGTTGGCATTTCAGTGTTAATGCAGTATGGTATGACACAGAGGTCCTATGTTTCTACACACTGAAAACTTTCATTATGAGGCCTTTAATTGTTTTGAACAAAAATATTTGAAGATTGGCCTTTTCTATTTATTCTTATTTGTTTAAGAAGACTGAAGAGTTCATTTGCAAAACAGACAACCCCGTTTTTATACATTTTCAAAAAACATATTTATTTTCAATATATATGTTTTAATAAAGTTACATTTTTTAAGATAGCTCTAATTAGTAATGTCATTTTTACTTAGTCAAAGCCATCCAACTTCAGCTGATTGATAATACCTAAAGCTACTATTAGAAAGAACATGTTTTTTTTTCAACATTTGGAGTATTTTTTTAAAGTGAGTTATCTGTCTTTGAAATTAAACTCATGTTTTTATTTTGTTTCTGCATTTAGGAGTTTTATCATTTTTGATTAAAGAGTTAAACTTTTATTTTTAAACTTTACATGTGGCTCAAGTGTCTTAAAAGATAAAACCATGCCTGTACATGCATTACTCTTTTTTCAGTGAATAATTAACAAATAAGTAACTCAATGATCAAGCGTGTCTATGTGCCTGGAAGTGTGACCTGGTGACAAAAAGTGAGTCAAGTGATGCTCTGCTGCAGGACGTGACCTGCAGTCAAACCATTCTCTCAAACATTTCGTTTCATAGCTGACCCCCTCAGGCAAAGAACTCCAGTGTGACTTCCAAGATAAAACAACAGATACTATTTAGAGAGCTGGTAAGATTCCTAAGAAGCTGAATAAAGTCACATGAGATTCAATAGTCAGAGAAAATAAATATTCAGTGAAGTGTGCTAAGAAATGAGATCACCTCTGACTTAATGTTTAATGCTGACTTAGTCTGTAAACACAGTCCTCACAAGATCTCACAACTGGGCCTTGTACTAACTTACCATTACGATTGTTTTTCCTTCATCAAGCTTAAAACTTATAAAGTTTAAGCAATAAAGATCTACATAGGAAGTTTCTCTGGGGTAAAACATCTCCCTACATTCCATACATTCATCCATGAGCAGTGATGTAGAAAATCACTTGCATTTCTGATGCCCTTTTACCTCCTCCATTCTGTCTCACAAACATCGGACCGTTATTAAAGAGCCTGCAGAGCAAATCATTACACAAGACATCTCAAATCCTTGTGTCAAATCCCTGGGGAAGCAGAGTAAAGGTCACCAAATTTTGTCCAAGCTTTGTTTCCCTAGGATATTCTTCTCAGCTGCAAAGCTGTGTTTTTTTACTTTCTGTGACATAGTCAGAGTTTGTGTGGTTCCTGTAGAGATAGCTTTGACTGAACTATGATAGCCGAGATAACATATTCGTCTGAAAACATTGGGGCGGCAGATTCATTGACTGTTATCTGTTAACAAAGCGTTTGTATCGATTCAGAGATCATCAAAAGCTATGGAAAAATATGACTAACCATGTATTCATGTTTTTTTTTATTCATTATGAATTTATTAAGGATCTATCAACATGTGTTGCCATGAAAAACATTCAACACTAATGGAAAGCAGGGACTTTTAAAACATATGTTAAGGAGTTATCGGGTTGATCATTAAAAAACAAGCTGAGAGAACCACGGAGGAGCAGTTAGGATGAGATTATTAAGAGCAGCGGTACATGTTTTAAAACATCTCTTCTTTTCTTTTTCGTCTCATTACTGTGGTTTTGTGTTTATCCTTCTGTTTGAATTATTATGTTGTGTTCACTTGCCTAAAATTGCTGAATACTAAATTTGCTGCCAGACTGCCCAAGTTTTTAACATGCAGTGTTTGTAATTATTGAAAAGTCCTGATTGAAAGAAATGATCATGTATAGGTGGTGTGTCCCCCTCTGAGCGTGGCCTTGTGTGGCGTTTCCTGTTTGGGATGTACCCATGCAGCTCAACAGCGTTGGAGCGCTCTCTGCAGCAGGAGCAGCTGGTTGTTCGTTACAGCGTCATGAAAAGAAAGTGGCAGCAGTTCCTTCCTTCAGCTGTGCAGATTCATCTCAACGGCACCGATGGTAAAAGCCCAAACATTCAAAATATTCCTCTTTCTCTTTTGTACTGTCTTACGTACTCCCTTTTAAAACGTCCATAACCACACAAGCTTTTGTCCTTTAAAGCGGAGTTGGTGGCAGCAGTCAGATATTTTGAGCAGAGGCAGGCTCGGGCCCAACAACAGACCCAGGACCAATCTGAGGAGGTCTGGGAAAGACTGGCTTTCTTGGAGCTTCAGGCACAGGTTAGAGAAATTTAATATTTGTTGTTCTACTTTCAATCTGTATACAACCCCAGATCCAAAAAAGTTTGGACACTGAATTAAATGTTTTTAAAACAGATGATGGTTTGAAGATCATTTAAACTCTTGAGTGAACTGAAAATAGTGCAAACTGAAAAGTGATACTTTTATGAAAAATATATGTTCACTTAAAAATAGATTCCATTGACATATTGTAAAACAATGGGTCCAGTACAAGAAACACTGAAAAAGTTGTATAGTGTTAAAAAATCACATGGAGGAACATCTCCCAAATAATGAGTTTAATTATCAACAGGTTAGCAACAGGACTAGGTATTAAAAGGGAATTCTAGAGAGGCTGAATCTTTTAGAAGAAACAATGGGAAGAGGTTCCCCACTCTGTGAGAGACTGCATGGTCAAATAGTTCACAATTTAAGAATAATGTTCTCCAGTGTAAAATTGTAAAGGGAGCTCATCATTCACAGTACATGATGTCATCAAAAGATTCAGAGAATCTGGAGAAATTTCTGTACAAAAGGAACAAGGCCCTCTGCTTGTTATCAGCGCACAGTTCAAAAGCCAACATCCATGATGGTACAGGGATGCATAAGTGCCTGTGGCATGGGTAGCTTACACTTTTAATGCAGAACAATATGAACAGGTTTTGGAGCAACATATCATGCTGCTAACTATACAATGCCTTCTTCAGTGAAGATCCTGCAAATTTCAGTAAGAAGATGACAAACCACATTCTGCACATATTACAACAGCATGGCTCTGTAGTAGTAGAGTCCATGTGCTACACTAGCCTGCCTGCAGTCCTGACTTGTCACCCATTGAAAATATTTGGCTCATCATGAAATAAAAGTGACGACAAAGGAGACACCAAACTATTGAGCAGCTGAAATCCTATATCAGTCAAGAATGGGACAACTTTTACATTTCCAAACTCCAGAAACTGGTGTCCTCGGTTCCTAAATGTTTACAGAATGTTGTTAAAAATAGAGATGATGCAACACTTTGTTAAACATGCCCCTGTCCCAACTGTTTTGAAATGTGTTGCTGGTATCAAACTTTAATTAGCATATATGTTTCATTAAAAAATGACATTTTTCAGTTTCAACCTGTGATGTGTTTTCTTGTTTCATGTTCAATTAAATGGAGAGTTTAAATCATTTGCAAACCATCAAATTTGGTTTTATTAACATTTTACACAACTGTCACAACTTTTTTTGGAATTGGGGTTGTATTTCAGTTTTGTGTTTTCTATTTTATAAACTCCTGTTTGTTTACACATTTCTGTAAATTCCATCACTTTTGGCTGTGTTTGGTAAAAGTGAATGGATTTTCTGTTGAAGGATAAGGTGTGCAGTGTGTTTAGGGAAATTACAGCAGGATCTAGTTTTGTTACTTTGTTATTTGCATATATTCACATTTGACCTATTTGTACCAAGTGTTAAGCACTTCTGTCAGGGGACTATGTGCTCTTAAAAACAGTTGCTAAACTCAGACAAGTGAAACTTGACATGCCATCTTAACAGAACCATGCTCATCCATAAACTACTCACATCCAAGGCAGTGTTGGTAACATTTCTTGTGCAAAAACAAGATATAAGTAAAAATGCATCTAACTCTCCTTACCACCATAGAAGTGAAACCAAAAACCATATTAGTGAAATATGTTTGTCTTTTCATTTCCTTGTTGACACTAGATACTGTTTGAGCGTGTCACATTTGACCAGGAGGAGCTGCGGGAAGCCATACGAATCATTGACAAGGATGTGCCGAGAACCAACAGAGACCTGAGCTATTATCAGTGAGTGACTGGAAGCCATTGTTGTGGGCTTACACGTCAGACATGAGTCAGTCAACATGTGTGAATTATCAGATAGTGTGTGGTATTTGATTGTTTATCCTCATGTAGTTTTTGGCAGTAAAAACTAGACATTTACTCTAAAGCAGCTAAACGGGATCATTCATTGCATTTGACCCAGAGGGAGAAACAAGAGCAAAGACTAAAGAAAGTCAGTTTACTTACTCGATTTAACCCTGAATCAACTCTTCAGGCCACATCAAGCCTTCATGTTTACAATAAGTAAAAACCCATGCCATGTTATTGCTTAAAGCTACCTTCAAGTCAAAGATAAAGTCTGTTTTTGAAGATTCTAAAATTAAATTGTAAGCATTCACTGGCTCTCAGTATTGGGAATTTCAAGACTAAGCCAAGTGAGCTGGGTTGCTCAAACAAAAAGCATAAATTTAGAGTTTGTGTTTTGTATTTACCTTAAAACTGATGACCAGACCCAGCTTGATTTGGACGTACATTTATCTTAGATTATATCTGCTGATAAGGGCTTCAATACCTCTCTGACATACTTCAAAATACAAGCATATCGTTACTGAAACAACTAATACTGAAACATTACTTAGAAATCGAAAACTAAAAGCTGGTGAACTAAACATAATGTCTCAAATACCACAGCTGAAAGTGTTATTTTTTAACTAACATAGGGTTTATACATGAATTCAAATGCATAGAAAACAACACTCAATTTCGTTGTAACATGCCATTTTAATACCAGGGAGCCACCACTACTACATCATATGTTTTGTTGATTGTTCCCAAAACTGTTGAGGTGTGTTTTAAGTTCTAGGATGCCCTCCTTTAAAGAGTCCATAAAATCAGCTCCTGTAGTTTTCTAATTACTCTGCTTCATTATGTGTGTGCAGGGGGGAAGGTTTGGCTAATCTGCTGGTGTTGAGAGATATCCTCATCACTTACGCTGCTTTTCACCCAGGTACTGTTAACAAACAACAGTGAGACTATTGTGATTCATTGATGGGGCTTGATCAGCCAGCATCAGGGGCTGTCTGTGATGGGAGGGACACTAAATGTGTTTGTTTGTGCATTACTTATCTTGAATATTGATCCAGAGGTCAGTTATGCTCAAGGAATGAACGACCTGTGCAGCCGCTTTCTGGAGGTTCTTGATTCAGAGGTCGACACTTTCTGGAGTTTCTCCTGCTACATGGAGAAGTTTTCCAAGGACTTTAGGGCTGATGGACTTCACAGGAAAATAGGTGAGATCAGCAAATAGAAATGAAACTTCATGTGGATGCTACTTAATGGGGAGACGTAAATGCTGGGAAGTTGAATATGCACATAAATGTACTGTATGAAGAAAAATTGAGACCTCTGCTGGTAAAGCAAAGGTACTGAATGCTTTGTACATGCAATCCAGTAGATTGACAATAACATCATACAGTACGTTGAATTTTGAGGCTTCTTTTAAATGGTGGATTCGGCTGATAAGTTTATTCACAACCGTGAGATGTAAAAACAAAAGTCAAAGTTTTTAATATTTCAAAATCAAGCTTTGGGAAAATTGGGGAAAATATGTCAACACTTATGTAATAGAAAAATACAAAAACACTGGGCCAAAACCAAGCAATTAAAGAATACATAAACAAGAAAACATAGACCGATCCTGGACATTAATAACTTCCGAGTATAATTCATCCAGAATGAAAGCTTATTACAGTAGTATCATTCATTTACATAATTGAATTTACTGTCTTTCAGAGCTGGAAGCAGCGCTGTTAAAGGAACTGGATCCTCAGCTTTATGCTCATTTAGTCACAGACAGTATGGAGAGCTTCACCTTCTGCCACAGGTACTTCTGCTGGTCATAACTTTCTGTATATTTATGCTCTGTGCCCATTTTTTGGTCTCTGTGTTTTTATTCCAGATGTACATTTTATTTGAGTCTGTATGCGTGTGTTGCGTCTCCTCTAAGGTGGCTGTTGCTGGGTTTCCAAAGGGAGTTTGAGCACAGTGACGCTTTGCGCTTGTTCGAGATCCTGAGTTGTGACCACCTGGAGCTTATCTCCCAACAAGTAGACCGAGCCCGTTATCAGGAGAGGCTGGCACGAAAGTACAGCACAGGTGAAAGCCAGAATGCAAGTTAGTAGACTTAACGTTATGTAGAAACACGTAAAATCTACGAAGTATTACATTTTGATGTTGTAATTTTCACAGAGGAGAATTCAGAGTCAAAGCTCCAGACTATCAACACGGACTTCACTTTTGAGCTCTTCATCTGTGCAGCCATCCTATTAGAGAACAGAGACGCCCTGCTGCGGTGCAGAGATGATGTACAACTCATCCAGTTTACAAGCAGGTGTGTCTGTATGCTAAAGCATGACAGTCATTACAAACAAAGGGATCCTGTGTCGGTCAGTCTGTATGAATGTCTCAGTAAAGCTTTGATTTTTTTGTGCAGCCTTCAGGGAACATTGGACCTGAACAGCACACTGAAGAAAGCAGAGCACCATCTGTACAACTACTGCAAGCGCTGTGCTTGGGACTATATGAATGGGCACTGCAGAGCACACAAGAGCAAAGAAGAGGACTTTCTTTGTCAGCTGCGGAGTTTACTTGTTTTAAAGTGATAGCTACTATTTAAATAGCTGAGGTCAAAGACTGTTATGATACTGTAACTTCCAACAGGGGTCAAACAATCCCAATTTGTCATTTTAGTGGAATATTTTTTATCTTAGTTTTTATTTCTGAGGGAAACACTCTAATGTAGTGATTGTTGCTGACCGGAGGTGTGATCAGTTTCTGCTGGTCATTTCAAATGTACAGTATTTATTGTATGAAAGCTGACAAACACCAACTGTGAAACATTTTGGTTGCTTTGCTGAACTCTATGAATTTGAATGCAAAGCTTGAAATCTGAGCAGGTCAGAGTCAGCACTTTTTTTTACAAGTTATGCTGAGTTTAAGTTCTGTTAAAAAAGACTAATACTCCATGGAAGTATGTGAACACAGATCTGGTTTCACAACAGGTGGTGTGTGTGATGAAATGCAGTTGTATATTATGCCATATGGCCTGTGTGTCAGATAGGAAACACGAATAGATGTCCGGTTCTTGGGCTTTGGCAGAGGGACCATGTACCAAGGGGAAGGAAAACTTAATGCACAACTGTGTCTTACATAGAGAAGGAAATATTTACAATAGTTGTTCTGAAGATTGTACCTCAATAAAACTCATGAAGACTGTTGACTATGTGGTGAAAGTAATATCTATGTTTTTATTTTTTATATTCCTTAGACAATGAAATCAAGGTTGGTCAAATATCTGACAAACCCCTGCCTGCAGGTAAGATCAACTGGGGTAAATACAGATAACACTGAGTCTAACATTTGAAGCTGCAAAATTAAAAAGTTTCCCTTGAGAACAGCCACTTTAAAAATACATAAAAGTGCATAACTGCGTCCGAGTACAATTATTTATCACCTCAAAAGGTAAATGTATTCATTCATACAGAAAACAAACTACAAAGTGAGTATCAGTGTGAATGAACTGCTCTCCGTCCTGAGCTAGTCACAGAACTCATGTATATGTGCGTACATGTATTGCTTAAGTGAGTTAGACATTTAATGCTATTTTTTAAACCAACTTTTGACACTTACTGCCTATGTTTTATATGATTACTGAAATTAAAGGCAAGTCAGAGCAGATTAATTATTTTTGAATAAGCTAATCTGTAACACTGTGCTGTTTAGTGTTGTAGCCCTGAGAACAAAATTGTCCCTGTTCTGGAGAATTTTTTGCTCAGATGCCAAATCAAAGCCTTCATGATTTGAAATTTTGTTTGTTCCTTCTGCTTCCCTAGCAGAGGGCTACAGAGTTAATAGCAAGCTCTAAAGGAAACCCACCCATTGGAGAGAAACATGGGCCTAGAACTTTCCTTGTTGGAGTCACCTGACACCCTGTTGGGCTCCCCCTGCAGTGCTCTATATACTTATGGGAGTAGTGACAGTCGCCCTCTTAGTCCGCCTGCCAGGGAAGAGAAAGGAGTGCTGGAGAGGAGTGGTGTGTGCATGGCTAAAGCACCACTAATCAGTAAACTCTCAAGTCTCGAACATCTGACGGCACAAGGTAACCCCCCCTCTATAAGAGGCATTGCATGCAGCCTGACTTCACATAATCTTTCTTGCTTGCTGCTTTTAAAGCCTAACCACCAAATGTGAGAGGTACTTCCATATAAAGGAGGCTTGCATGGTTAGTGTCAAAAAATGCCATGATAAACTGAAGCAGGATCCTCATAAAATAAGAATAAGTTCAGTGAATGTCATCAAATATAATGATTATAATGAATAGTACAACACTTTCAGTTGGGTGGTCTTGTCTCTTAAAAGACTCATGAATGTGTTATTGCTCAGTACAGACAGATTCAAATATAGAACTCTTCTATCAACACCACTGTCCTGTTATGATAAGATGTTTTGCTGGATCTGCACATGGAAAGTTTTAAATGTGTGTGTATGACAAGCAGTGAAGCAACAGAGCTTTGTCAGCATTTTCTGCTCTGTGTTACACAACTGGATAACAAGCCATAATTCAATATCCTATGATTGAAGCAGCTCTAGACTTAAAGGAACATAGTCTGTACTTCCCCTGTGTGACAAACAGAAGAAAAAGGATCATTTAAAAGGTCATTAACTTTAATCAAAGCAGCTCTGTATGATGTTAATTGACATTAAATGTTTATCTGCTTCAAAATAGTGCTATTCACTGTGTCAGCTTGCTGGTGTTGTTAGTGCACAGTTGCATGCAGTAAGAGGCTTTTCTTCAGTAGTTAATTATAACATTTGCTAATTATGACACCCCCAAAGTTTGAGTTTTCTGTCACTTTGGTGGGCAAGCCTAACTGACTTTGAATCATCCAATGACCAAGGAAACAGGGCCACGCCCAGCTATGTGGCCTTCTCCGACACTGAGAGACTGATTGGGGATGCTGCAAAGAACCAGGTTGCCATGAACCCAGCCAATACTGTATTTGGTAAGAACTGAAACTCCCAGATTGTAGTTTCAATCTTTTTACAGATTATGACTCAACACTCTTTATTTATCTGTATATACCCTGAGAACACATAGTTTAAACAATCCTTTTTTCTCACACATCTTTTTTAGATGCTAAGCGTCTGATTGGTTGAAAGTTCGACGACGCTGTGGTGCAGTCAGACATGAAAAGCATTGGCCCTTTCAGGTCGTAAATGATTGACCTGAGAGATGAAGACCTTCTATCCTGAAGACATTTCCTCAATGGTCCTCACCAAGATGAAAGAGATCTCCGAGGCTTATCTTGGCAAGGTAGATGCCACTACGTGTATAACAATATGCTTTTAAAGTAGCAAAAAATGTAGTTTGCTTTTATGCAAAACATAAAGTGGTGAACAGTTTTCAAGCCTGCTACGCTTCTCAAAATCGTATCTCAAATCTAACAACTCAGAGTTGATGCAAGTATTTCTTTGACTGTGCCTTGTGGCCCCTTACTACATTTTGCAATGTCTAGACAGAATTTAAAAGTTGTTTAAACACAGAAATTATTTTTAATGACCCCGTGTCTCGCTCTCTTTACAGCCTGTGAATAATGCTGTTGTCACAGTTCCTGCTTACCTCAATGACTCCCAGCGTCAAGCTACCAAAGATGCTGGAGCCATTTCAGGGCTTAATGTGCTGAGCCCACGGCCGCAGCCATCGTTTATGGCCTGGACAAAAAGGTGTCTGTCAATAGAATGAAAGAAGCCATATGATAAACCATATCTATAAATTAAAATAGAAGGTGTGTTTTCATTAGTAATTCTAACACTTTCCTTTAGGTTGGTGCTGAACGCAATGTCCTAATCTTTGACCTTAGAGGTGGTACTTTTGATGTGTCAATCCTGACCATTGAAGATGGCATCTTTGAGGTCAAGTCGACAGCTGGGGACACTCACTTGGGTGGGGAAGACTTTGACAATCACATGGTCAACCATTTCATTTCAGAGTTCAAGCGCAAGTTCAATTGGAAATCAACAGCAACAAGTGAGCTGTGCATCGTCTGCGCACAGACTGTGAGCCAAGCGCACCCTCTCCAGCAGCACTCAGGCCAGCATTGAGATCGACTCACTCTATGAGGGAACAGATTTCTACACTTCCATCACAAGGGCTCGATTTGAAGAGCTGAATGCAGACCTGTTCTGTGGCCCTCCTGAGCCTGTGGAGAAGGCCCTGAGGGATGCTAAGATGGATAAGGCTCAGATCCATGATATTGTTCTGGTTGGTGGCTCCACATGTATCCCAAAGATTCAAAAGTTGCTGCAAGACTTGTTCAATGGCCGTGATCTTAACAAGAGTATCAACCATGAGGCTGTGGCCTACGGTGCAGGTAATATTTTTTATTGCATTAAGGTGTATGCATATTTTAGTCCTACAACTATTATTGTATAAAAGCTCCTCTTCAGAAGTAATTGGTATATGAAAATATGTCATTGCATTCATTTCACCAACTGAATCTCTCTGCAGCTGTGCAAGCAGCCATCTTGGCTGGTGATAAGTCTGAGAACGTACAGGACCTGCTCCTGCTGGATGTCGCGCCCCTCTCCCTGGGAATCGAGACTGCTGGAGGAGTAATGACTGTCCTTATCAAAAGGAACACCACTATCCCAACCAAGCAAACCCAGACTTTTACTACTTACTCAGACAACCAGCCTGGTGTGCTCATTCAGGTAGAGCAACCTGTGAGTAAAGTTCCAGATAAAATGTAGCTGATTTATTCAAATCAGATGGATGAATTCACTTGTGCATCAGAAACTGATTGGCATAATTGTTTACAGGTTTATGAAGGTGAAAAAGCCATGACCAAGGATAACAATATTCTTGGCAAGTTTGAGCTGACTGGTATTCCACCTGCTCCCAGAGGGGTTCCTCAGATTGAAGTGACCTTTGACATTGATGCCAACGGCATTCTCAATGTGTCTGCAGTGGACAAAAGCACTGGAAAGGAGAACAAGAACACCATCACCAATGACAAAGGTATATTACAATATCAAATAATTATACTTATATAAAAAATAGTATTTAAAAGCCAGTAGAGAAACCTGTCAAATATTTTTCCACCCCAGGATGTTGAGACCAGCACTTTCTTTCCCATAAGCTGCTGATTAATAACAACCTCACAAGCCACTCATGATGTAATAATGAGGACTAGAGAGCTATAATCCACTACACAATGTAATCTGACTGTCTGTGTAGGTATCTGTTGACAGAACTCAATAAAAGGTAGATAGTCATTATACAATGTCAATGTATCCTAAAAACCAAAGGACTATTGTACATAAACAGAGAGACCATTTGGGTGAATATTTCACTGGACGTATTGAGCTATATGTTTCATTCCCCTGAGGTCGACTGAGCAAGGAGGAGATTGAGAACATGGTGCGTGAAGCAGAGCAGTTCAAGGCCGAGGATGAGGTCATGAGAGAAAAGGTTACAGCCAAGAACTCCCTCGAGCCTCTGGCCTTCAACATGAAGAGCACTGTGGAGGAAGAGAAGCTCCAAGACAAGATGTGCCCTGAGGACAAAAAGGCCATTGTAGACAAGTGTGACAAAGTCATTTCCTGGCTGGACAGGAATCAGGTAAAACTCCATTGCCTAAACCATTATTCTTGATAGAAAACAGATTTCTCTCAGACTCATGCTGTAAAAGCAGATTGGAAGCCTGCTGTATGTTCTCATAGTGTTAATAATGTGCTATTATTTCTATACTCCCCTGTCAAAATGATGACCGTGCTGTTCCTTTTGTTAACCAGACGCCAGAGAAGGACGAGTATGATCACCAGCTGAAGGAGCTAGAGAAGATCTGCAACCCAATCATCTCCAAGCTTTACCAGGGAGGCATGCCAGAGGGCATGCCAGGGGGATGCCTGGAGGAATGCCAGGAGGAATGCCTGGTGGCTTTCCTGGTGGAGCTGGAGGCGGATCCTCCTCTGGCCTAACTATTGCGGAGGTCGACTAAATGTTCTGTCCACAGCATCTTTATTCCCTCTATAAGGACAGGTGTTTCAAATCGATATCTACTATAAACACTGTCATACTCACATCGAACAGCTGTTTAAAATTGGCCTAAGTCAACTGTATCTGTACCTGATGAATAAACCTTAAATTAATCATCTCAGATCCCATCTTTCACTCATGTTATTAACTGAACCAGAGCACACATTCAAAAGACTATCACATGAAATGTTCATTCTATTTCAGTTTGTGTTCTTGCTACCATGTTTCTATTAGAATATTTAAAGAGGGCTCATCATCCTTTGAAAAAAGGCAAGAAGCTAACTTTTTTTATTTATTTGACCTCAGTTCAAGAAGATTCCTGGTTCGAATCCCTGGCCGGGCAGGTGCTTTTCTGTGTGGAGTTTGCATGTTCTCTTCGTGCATGCGTGGGTTCTCTCCGGGTACTCCGGCTTCCTCCCACAGTCCAAAAACATGCTTACCAAGTTGACTGATCACTCTAAATTGCCCGTAGGTGTGAGTGTTGGTGTGAATGGTTGTCTGTCTCTCTGTGTTAGCCCTGTGATAGGTTGGCGACCTGTTCAGGGTGTACCCAGCCTTCCGCCCAAAGCCAGCTGGGATAGGAAAGTTTAGTGAGATTAACACTCCTTTCAAGAGTGTCTTGGCTGAGACAAGCAGAAACACAACTTGGAAACTTGGAAAATACAAACCTTGAAAAAAAAGGCACTCACTGCAAAATCAGTAATGTGCACTGCCTCTTCATTAGGGCCAGAGCACACTAGCGCCCCCTAAAGTGGGGTAAATAAGGGTGCATACTTTTGCGAACTCCTCCTAGGGTTTTTCTCTGATTCAGTCAAAACTATGCACATTCTATAGTAGACACATTGACGATTAAAGGACCAGATCTCAAAAGTATGCACCTTTATTTGGACGCCATTTTAAATTTTCAAAGCTAGGTGGCGCTCTTCCTGCTGAGTTTCGGATATGGATGTGAGAGGCTTTTTTGTGCGTCCTGATGCCATGAATATGCGTATTAATTTTCAAGCATGTAGATCAAAATAACCTCTATGGGGAGGGGGTTTTGAAAACTTTAGGGGGTACTAGTGAGCACATTTTTGCCTTCACCGCCACTGCGTGTCAGTGCTCGGGCCCTAATAAGGGTGCATACTTTTGAGAACTCGTCCTAGGGTTTTTCTCTGATTCAGTCAAAACAAGGCACATTCTATAGTAGACACATTGACGATCCAAAATTATTAGAGGCACTCAGTTCAGACTAAAATTGTGGGCGGGGCAGACTGTCAAGTTTGGAAGTTTTCTTTGCAATCTGCAAAAAACTTGGAACATTTGCACCACCCAAGGGACACAGGCGGTATAAACTCTCAGATCTTGCTTTTACATCATGTGGTGGCTTATATCAGGCAGTGGTTTACATGTGGCAGTGGCTCACATAGGCGGTGGCTGCAGGTGTGCGAGGGCCCGTTCATCGCCGCTTGTGGCTTTAAAGGTGACATCATGCAAAATGGACTTTTTAATGGTTCTCTACCTGAAATATGTGTCCCTGGCATGTCTACAAACCCCCCGAGAATGAGAAAACTCCATTCTGCCCCTGTTTTGATTTCTCCACCTTTCTGTAAATGTGTGTGAAACGAGCCGTTTCAGACTTCCGTGTTTTTGTTACGTAACAACAATATCCGGTCTGTCACGGAGTCAGAGCTCGGAGCTTGTTCAGCCCATAGACTGTATAAAATAATACTGAATCCCCCCCCCCGTTTTTCATTACCTGCACACATGTGTGCTAACAAGGAGCTTAGGAGGGAGGCATGCTAGTTGTAGGCTGTCTTAATAAACACAAAGGTCGGTTTTACTTCCCACGTCTGCAGATTTGAAGATCTAGTGGATGATTTTTATTTACTATGGATAAGTGCTAGCGCTAGTTAGCATAGCTACATAGCTACATGTCGTAGCTGTAGCTGTGTACCAAGACACACGTCGACATACTGACAAATAAAACAACAAGAAACACAGAATCTGTGACCAATCCTTCAGAAAAGGTCCTGCTGCCTTTCTGGTAGAGGTCGGTTTTACTCCCCACGTCTGCAGATTTGAAGATCTAGTGGATGATTTTTATTTGTCATGGATAAGTGCTAGCGCTAATTAGCATAGCCACATAGCTACATCTTCATAGCTGTAGCTGTGTACCAAGACACACGTCTACATACTGACAAATAAAACAACAAGAAACACAGAATCTGTGACCAATCCTTCAGAAAGGTCCTGCTGCCTTTCTGGCAGAGGTCGGTTTTACTCCCCACGTCTGCAGATTTGAAGATCTAGTGGATGATTTTTATTTATCATGGATAAGTGCTAGCGCTAGTTAGCATAGCCACATAGCTACATGTTCGTAGCTGTGTACCAAGACACACGTCGACATACTGATAAATAAAACAACAAGAAACACTAAATCTGTGACCAATGGTTCAGAAAGGTCCTGCTACAGGCGCCTCTCCCTCAGGATCAGATTCTGGATCAGATTCAGAGGGTTGAAGTAACGTGATCTCTGAGCAGCCGTTTAGATTCAGCCAACATGTAAACATTAGATCAACGTGCTGGACAGCCGAGGCCACACACACTTCCTGAGGGGGCGTGGTCAGAGAGAAAACAGAGTGTTCTGAGGAGGACTGAAGAAGAGGGTTTTTCAGGCAGACCAAAATCTGATTTCAAAGTGTTTTTTTGAGCATAAACTTTAAAGACATGTTTTGGGGACCTCTTAGACCAATATATATTGATGAAAAAAGCGTGATATGTCACCTTTAATTATCATTCTTCCTCTGACTAGCTCAATGGTGTTAATTTGTGAATGATTCCTCTCATGCATAATACGTTTCCACACTTGGACAAGTAAGCTGCCAATATTTACTCCATCTAGATGGATTAATGGAACAAACTCTTAACAAATGTTAGAAACATGCAGTTTTTTAATTGATTACCTTAGTTTTAAGATTTGAATAATTGATAGTTGCAAGAAACTAAATCTAACACAATATAGAGACACATTTAGACACAATAAAAGTGTACATCTTGTCTTAATTTCAATAAAGCTCAAGAGTGGGATTCTCGTTCTTGAAGTGAACTGCATATTTATCATAACGCGAATCATTTTATGCATCAACAGCTGAATTAGAAACTTGTTGATAAAGCTGGTTTCTGTGGACATACCTCAGAAGTTTTGATCAAATCTACTTTCCTGTTCTCACACAGGAAACTTTGCAAGATTATGAAGATTACATTATGAAATAGATAGCACTGTACTTCTCAAAGTCTACTTGATAGTTTGTGCTCATTTTGAAGTGAACCAAACAATCTTGCTAGCAATAGCAAAATGCAGCTTGATGTGCTGGAAGTACCCCACACAAGTCCCTGGCATTCATGTTTGTATGTGGTTTCCTGTTTGCATGGGTCAGTTTGAAGTTACATTTGTGGATGCAGTGACAAACAGCCATTGTCTGTTCACAGACAATGGTTTTTGGGTGTGATTTTGAGCCCATTCAAGGACTTCCATTAAAGAGTCATGTCTGTTTTTATTACAGCGCTCCCTGAGGGCCCTAAAATCCAACCTTCCAGTGCTGGTTTTGGCCTTCTCCCTTTTGTTCAAACATTTATGCTGATTCTCTGAACAATAATGACATTATGAAATGTAGATGATGAAATGTAAATGATTTGCAGTTGATTGCAGTATTGAGCTATTTTCACACGCAACCTCTCACAGAGTGGTGAACCCCTTCACACCTTGACTACTGTGACTCAGCCTCTTTTGAATACACTTTTAATTCCCTGTTATGTTACTAAACTGTTGCTAATTAACCTCATTAGTTATGAGATGTTCCTCCAGGTGTTTCTTTCTTAAGTATTTCACACTGTTTTAACGTTTTTCGTCCCTGTCCCAGCTTTTTTGAAATGTGTTGTGCCATCAAATTAAAGCTGAGCATATTTTAATATCCACTACCGTTCAAAAGTTTGGGGTCACCCAGACAATTTTGTGTTTTCCATGAAAACTCACACTTTTATTTATCAAATGAGTTACAAAATGAATAGAAAATATAGTCAAGACATTGAGAATGTTAGAAATAATGATTTTTAATTGAAATAATAATTTTGTCCTTCAAACTTTGCTTTCATTAAAAAATGCTCCCTTTGCAGCAATTACAGCATTGCAGACCTTTGGCATTCTAGCTGTTTATTTGTTGAGGGAATCTGAAGAAATTTCACCCCACGCTTTCTGAAGCACCTCCCACAAGTTGGATTGGCTTGATGGGCACTTCTTGCGCACCATACGGTCAAGATGCTCCCACAACAGCTCAATGGGGTTGAGATCTGGTGACTGCGCTGTCCACTCCATTACAGACAGAATACCAGCTGCCTGCTTCTTCCCTAAATAGTTCTTTGGGTCATTGTCCTGTTGTAGGAGGAAATTGGCTCCAATCAAGCGCTGTCCACAGGGTATGGCATGGCGTTGCAAAATTGAGTGATAGCCTTCATTATTCAAAATCCCTTTTATCTTTTACAAATCTCCCACTTTACCTGCACCAAAGCAGCCCCAGACCATCACATTACCTCTACCATGCTTGCCAGATGGCATCAGGCACTCTTCCAGCATCTTTTCACTTGTCCTGCGTCTCACAAATGTTCTTCTGTGTGATCCAAACACCTCAAACTTTGATTTGTCTGTCCATAACACGTTTTCCAATCTTCCTCTGTCCAGTGTCTGTGTTATTTTGCCCATATTAATCTTTTTCTTTTATTGGCCAGTCTCTCTTCACTGTAGAAGTTGACACTGGCGTTTTGCGGGTACTATTTAATGAAGCTGCCAGTTCAGGATCTGTGAGGCATCTATTTCTCAAACTAGAGACCTTACTGTACTTGTCTTCTTGTTCAGTTGTGCACCGGGGCCTCCCACTTCTCTTTCTACTCTGGTTAGAGCCTGTTTGTGCTGTTCTCTGAAGGGAGTAGTACACAACGTTGTAGGAAATGTTCAGTTTCTTGGCAATTTCTCGCGTGGAATAGCCTTCATTTCTAAGAACAAGAATAGACTGTTGAGTTTCATATGAAAGTTCTCTTTTTCTGGCCACTTTGAGAGTATAATCGAACCCACAAATGTGATGCTCCAGATGCTCAACTAGCTCAAAGAAAGGCCAGTTTTATAGCTTCTCTAACCAGCATAACCGTTTTCAGCTGTGCTAACGTAACTGCACAAGGGTTTTCAAGATGTTTCTAATCATCCATTAGCTTTCTAACTCGATTAGCAAACACAATGTACCATTAGAACACTGGAGTCATGGTGGCTGGAAATGGGCCTCTATACACCTATGTAGATATTCCATTAAAAACCAGACGTTTGCAGCTAGAATGGTCATTTACCACATTAACAATGTATAGAGTGTATTTCTGATTAATTTCATGTTATCTTTATTGAAAAAAACAGTGCTTTTCTTTCAAAAATAAGGAAATTTCTAAGTGACCCCAAACTTTTGAACGGTAGTGTACATATATATATAAAAATAGTTTCAACATTTGATCTGCTTACTTTCTCTAACCTATGTCTGAAGCTGCAATAGAAGAAGAAACATTTAAACTGAACCCAGAGCTCCTCAGATTGGTCCTGGGTCTGCTGCTGGGCCTAAGCCTGCCTCTAGTGTTAGTATCAGCCTGCTGCCCCCAACTCAGCTTTACAGGACAAAAGCTCATGTGGTCATGGATGTTTGATATGTTGATTTAGGAGTATTTCAATGATATATAGGGCTTAAATGTTTTGCAATCTGTTTTTATCAACATTTCACACTGTAACCTAACTCTTTTAGAATTGGGTGTGTAGAATGACCCACATGAGAATGTGCTGCTGTTCTTAAAAAAGAACTAGATTCCTAACAGTTTGGTTGCTAAAAGCCCTGACCCTTGAGCAATAGAACAGGACAAACATGAGTTCAGTGGATGAATTTTCCAGCAATACTGTAGGTCATCTCAGGCGCTTATCAACAGATTTTCTGTTCCCAGACCTAAAAAAAAATGTGGTGTGTGTGTGCGAGTTTGTGAGCACCTGCAATATGGAATGCTACACGTGGAATTCAGGGTTGAGTGCATCACAGACATATAAAAGCCAGCACCCCAAACAGCTAAGACCCAGGGAAGAGAAACACAGCTGAGACGTGACCATGTTTTTGCTTGTCAGTTGCTTGGCTCTTGTGGCCTCCACATTGGGTGAGTGACAAGTGGTTTACCAGCTGGTAATGTGTTAATTGTAAATGTATTCATGGCTCAGCTGTGGGTACCATTCTGAATATTTAGATGTTTTCATATCAGTACAATTTAAACATAAATATGAAGGACACTTCCTGATATTTATGTCATATCTTGGGACAAGCGACATTTTTTTTATAGTATGATTTGTATGCAGGCTGTGGATCACCTGCTATCAGGCCCCAAGTGAGCGGATACAACAAGATTGTAAATGGGCAGAATGCTGTTTCTGGGTCCTGGCCCTGGCAGGTGTCACTTCAGGTAATCTAAGTACTCCACCTTTCACGTTAACTTTGCTACAATCTTAAAGACTGTGTTTAATTTAGATGAAAAATATAACATAAATAATAATAATAACACACTGTACATATTCACTGTCTCACTGGCAGGATGGTAGTGGATTCCACTTCTGTGGAGGATCCCTGATCAGCCAGTACTGGGTTGTCACTGCTGCTCATTGCCGTGTGTCGTGAGTCGTGTTTTTGATGCGTCCCACACAAACATGATCAATCTAAACATTTACACTGCAATCAGTCCTGTCTGTTGGTATTCACCTCAGTCCAAGAAGCCATCGTGTTATCCTGGGAGAGCATGACCGTCAGTACAACAGTGAGCAAATTCAGGTCAAGTCAATCTCCAAGGTAATAGCAACTCCTTCTTCTCTGTAACTTTTTTTTTTTTTTAAGTCACTCTAATTTAATGACTGAATTTCCCTCACCTCTCCATCCAGGCTATCACTCACCCCTACTACAACAGCCAGAACTTCAACAACGACATCACCCTCCTGAAGCTGTCATCCCCCGCACAGATGACATCCCGTATCTCACCTGTGTGCCTGGCCTCCTCCAGCACCAGCATCCCCTCTGGAACCACATGTGTGACCACCGGATGGGGCAGAACTGGCCAAACCTGTAAATGAGAGAGTGCAGTATTCACACTAACTTTTGTTTCTGCAAAATATAAATATAAAGTGATGATTTTAATATCCATCATACCTCTGTAAAGTGATGAATTATGATATAAAACGTGTATTTATTCTCCATTCTCAGCAAGCCCCCGCTACCTCCAGCAGACTGCCTTGCCTCTGCTTAGCCCTGCTCAGTGCAAGGACTACTGGGGTTACAATAGAATCACAGATGCCATGATCTGTGCTGGTGCTTCTGGAGTGTCTTCCTGTCAGGTAAAGACTTTGAAAGCCTGTAAGACAGATTTGTTAGACATTCTTCAAAACATCCATTAGTTGCAAGTCATTAATCAATTGCTGGTGATGCACTAATAACTTGAATGTATACATTTAAAATAACAGTTATTTGTGAATATACAGCTGTTAAATTGATGAAATGTTAGAAGTGAATGTTTAACAATAATTTAATATTTATGAGAATATGTAAACTGTGTGTGGAGGGTTCCATAAAACGCCTTTATTTGGAAGTTCTCTTACACAATATTAAGCACGTTGCATATCTGGTTTCCTGTTATTGAGTTTAAAATCGCTGGTTGGCCCACATCCTGTGTGGAAGCTTTTAGTTAGGTTTTTTTTTTTCCAAGAGCCCTTACACGCTCTTTAAAGTCAATCACACACTTATATTTCTCTTGTTTTAGGGTGACTCTGGTGGCCCTCTGGTCTGTGAGAACGGTGGAGTGTGGTCCCTCGTGGGTATTGTGTCCTGGGGCACCTCTAACTGCAACGTGCGCACCCCTGCCGTGTACGCACGTGTGTCCTACCTGCGCAGCTGGATTGACCAGACTGTTGCTTACAACTAATGTGCAAACACACAAAACCTGCAACCTACAAGTGCATGTTTTCCTACAGTTCACAATGCTGTTCCTCAATGTGATCATTGTGTGACGCATGCACAAAGATGCTGACTTTGTTTTAAAGCAACTGCTCACTGTACTTTGGTGCATTCAAGAGGGTGATGCATAAAAAGTAACTCTTAAAAACACCAATGTTGGTTGTCATGTCTTGCATTCATATCAGCCAAAAAAAGACTGGATTGTCTATGTGTATAGAAGTGTGTGTGCAGAAGAATGTGTGACTGAGTGGCAAGGAACCAAAAGAGTTATATGCAATGTTTAGACAGGCATTTTAGGAAAATGATTAATATTATAAAGGTAACAACAGAGGTTTTCAAAAACTACTTGTCGCATTAATAAAAATGCAAAGCATAAGACACGCACACACACAAATATCTGTCCTTAACTGTTGAGGATCATGTAGAACTGTTGATAGTGCTTTATTCTGAAGTGTTTCTGCATTTTTTCTGCTCACTCACTGTGCACGTTAACGCCTTAATGCATAGTCACAGCAGAAGTAGTTTCTCATTGGCAGCTTCTTGACCTGAGCAGGAGTTATCAGACTGATGCAGTGATACAGTGAGTGAAGGCAGGGCCAGATAGAGACAGATGAACTAAGACTCATTGCACCAGAAACATGGGGACTGGTAAGACACCTACAATATATTGTATCTCTTTTATGTTGCATTCAAAGAAAGGTGGTAAACTATTAAACTGAGGCATAGACATTACATTTAGTTGATTGGTTTTTTTTTTTATCAGTAAGAGACGTGCATGTTTGGAAATGGGAACTTGCAGCTCCATAGTAAGAATTTTGTGACTAAGCCTAGTACAGTACAACCTTTGATCA
Organism: Notolabrus celidotus; assembly: GCF_009762535.1. Classification (NCBI taxonomy): domain Eukaryota; kingdom Metazoa; phylum Chordata; class Actinopteri; order Labriformes; family Labridae; genus Notolabrus; species Notolabrus celidotus. Next base: position 20,266,667 of record NC_048283.1, read on the forward strand.
CAAACTAAGATAATACTATAAAAGTAATCCGCAACAGGTGAAACCAAGTGAAATTGTGTCATTTTCAGACAAAATGTCTTATCCCACTTGATTTAAGATATATTAACTTAACAAGTAACATTTGAGCAAGATAGAGGGACTTGTTTTAAGACAATGCATCTTAAATATCTTGTTAAGTCAAACAATCTTGAAATGATCTTGTTTTGAGTTCTAATTTAGAAGAAACAAGGTTTATTTAACATTTCATACATTTTTCAAGCTGAGATTTTATTTGAAGAAGATGGATAATCTTGATTTAAGACACACACTTTTTAATTTTTAAGTAAATGCATTTTATTGGAGAATCTATCAGAAAACAGCTCCATTGATAAAAGAAAGAAAAGTAGGTTTTGTTAAGGGTGGGTTTCAGTTTTCAGGCACGGTTTCTTCTAAATCAGATAAAAATATACATCCTCAAACTACATGCACACAATGAAACACCTACTTTTGAGCATAGCTGGCTTATCCTAAAGAACAACATGACTGAATATTAGTTTATCCAGCTCACTATGAGAAGACATTATATCTCAAAATGCTCAAATTAAACTTTGGAATCTTATTTCAAGTACAAGATGGTCTTAAACCTAGAGAAGTGCCGCTATAATACAACTCAAATTAAGGTGAATCTCAAATGAAGAAGTTGACATGAAATGTATTAGTGCAAAAATCTTTTTTGAGTGAAAAAATACAAATTGCTATCATTCCTGTCTTATTCTGATACACTAAGCATCACAGTTTTCTAAATATTACTTCTTATTTTAAGAAATCTTAACAAGCAAATTTTCACTGGAGGGGCATTTTTTCCAGTGTAATAAGATCACCTTTTTTATGTTTTGCAAAACTTATGTAATTTCTAGTTTTCTTTGTCCATATAGCTGTATGTTTAAGCTACTAATGTTTATTCAAAACTTCCTTTTTGTTCATTAGCTAACAATTCCAGTGTGGATCAACAAACTCTGCTGAATGAGACTCTCAGAATTGAAAGCCTAGCCTCCCTGATCATCTACTGTGTGATATTTGTGCTCGGGATTCTGGGCAACAGCCTGGTGATCTATGTAACCGGCTTTAGGATGAAGAGGACGGTCAACTCAGTTTGGTTTCTCAACTTGGCCCTTGCTGACTTCCTCTTCACGGTCTTCCTGATTTTCTTCACCATCAGTGTGTCTCAGAACATGCAATGGCAATTTGGGCGATTAATGTGCAAGCTCAACAATTTTGTCACTGTTGTCAACATGTTTGCCAGCATCTTTCTTCTGACAGCCATAAGTCTGGATCGTTGCCTGTCAATCTGGGTGGTGGTGTGGGCACAAAACCAACGCACCGTCCGCAAGGCTCAGATCATAAGTGTCGTCATCTGGGTTATGTCTGGGGTCTGCAGCATCCCTTATGCCACATTCCGTGATGTGCAGGATTATACCGGAAAGACTTACTGCAGTAATACAGCATCACCTTCAATAGGTTATATTCTCATGGTTTTTCGCTTTGTGATAGGCTTCCTCATCCCATTCCTGGTAATATTTGTCTCCTATGTGGCCATCGCTGTTCGTGCAGGGCGCTTGCAGAGGATCAGGAAAGGGAGATCTCGCAAAATTATTTTCTCCGTTGTTCTTGCATTTTTCATCTGCTGGTTGCCGTTCCATGTCATTCAGTTTATACATTATAGTGGTAACTCAAGTCTAGCTATTGTGGTACAGATTGGAGGAACTCTGTCAGTGTGTCTGGCCTATCTGAACAGCTGCCTGAACCCCATTCTCTATGTTTTCATGTGTGATGAATTTCAGAGCAAGCTCAAAAAGTCCATATGTTTGGTGTTTGAAAGTGCACTGGCAGAGGACCATCTGACATTTATGTCCTCTCGCTCACTGTCGTCGCAACTCTCTCGGATTTCCCGCAAGTCTGACGCCACTACACCTTTGGAGGGGAAAGGCGTGACAAAGTTCAAATTCACTGAGTGCAAAGACTCCACTGCTGAGGAGGAACACTGAACACTCTTAAAAAACTATCAAACTGAGCAGGCGATCCAAGTAAATCAATTAAAATGGCATGTTGGATTGATTTGGACAGTGCATTTGTCAACATCCTGGATTTGGAGGGTTTTTTATGTGAAGGTTTTCATTACAGACTGCCCCTGAACATGTCCCTGCAAATGTTACTTAGATTACATTTGTTACATTTACATTGTCTTGTTGATGTTAGTAGGTGATGGCTTCTCTCCTGATGTTAAATGTTTGATCAATAAAAATGTAAAACGGTTGCAGCTTCAATATGTAAATACCAGGCTCTTTTAAATGTGTAATAATGAATGTAAAACATTATCATTTGAACTGAGGCATATGTTTCGTCCCATAATATTTGTTTAATAATTAAAATACATATTTGTCTATGAAGACTTGATGAATAGACCAGGTTTATCTTTATGTTTGTGAGCTTTTATGCTCAGCCTTATTTACTTGTGGTTGTAAGAGGCTAATGGGCAATGGCAGTCACACTTTGAGGAAATGCAAACTTCAACTATTTGAAACTCATTCATGGCATACAACTTCCTAATCTTTCTATAACACCTTGGTTCTTCATTGTACAAATACAGCCAAACAAGTTGGGTCTCCTTAGCAGAAAATTCATTGACACAAGTTTCTTTATTTTTTGACATAAAAGGTTCTGGTATCACAGCTGAACTGTTTTCATTTTATGCATTCTGGACTTGAAATGTAATGAAATAAAACAATAAAGTCCGAGAAAATGTCATCTGTTTCCATGTCTATGTTATATTTCCAACACAAATGATTTGGAGTTGTATTGCTAAGTCAACTCTCAACTATTTTTAAACCAATAGAACACAAACAAAAGGGTGTGCCTGACAATACAGCAAGGTTAACAAGGCCATTATCTGTGCTAATATTTGTGCACATTTGTTATAACAGGCCACGGCCAAGAAGTGTCTTCTTAGTTAAATTTACATATTGGGCCTACTGTAATGTGTTGGCTGAAGGGAATACTGGGGCATGAAAGATTTGGGTAGGAATATACTGGGTAGGAAAATATCATCCTGGAATATATACATATTTATATGCATATTGATTTTGAGGTAGCATTCCTAAAGCTGCTTACTGCCACCTAGAGTATCACAGTGTCTTATGAATGGTGATATCATCTTAATAGTAAAGTTTTCAGGTTGCAATAGCACAAGCAGCCTCCAATCAGCCTGTCATATTTGTAGAATTATTTCTCTGATGCCAATGATGCTTGTTTCCCAAAATTATTGCTAACCCTCATAACAAAGGAGTTTTTGATAGCAAACATTAAAAAAGAACATTCAATGACCTCGTCAGTCTCCTGGCCGCAGCCACACAGATCATGACTTCCTCATAATAAAGCACCAGTGTCATTGCTTTTAACTGAGTTTTATTTCTTAAAGTTTTATTTCATCTTACTTTATTTATTGTCTAGTTCAAATTTTAGTAATTTTTTTAAGTATATACTGTCCTATTTTAAATTGAAATAGACACACATCATTTGTTAATCCATTTTTTTATTATTTATTTATCTAAATTTATTGTGGATTATTTTATTATTTATTCAGTTATAAACTCTATTTTATCATTTTAAGATTTTTACAGATTACCTCTCAGCTTTTTAATATTTCATTCTTTTTTAAGATAAGATAAGATACTCCTTATCTTAAAAAAGAATGAAATATTAAAATGCTGAGAGGTAATCTGTAAAAATTTTGAGATGATCATTTATTTTTTATTTTGCTATGTTAACTTTTAGTGTAGCCTCTTAGTTTCTTTTGCTGGTTTAATCTTTTAGTGTTATATCTTATTGATTTATTTTATTTTGGTGAAATTTTAAAACTTATTTTACCTCCAGTGTTTCCTCATAAAGATATCATGACAGTTTTTCCTCATAAAGATATCATGACAGTGTTTCCTCAGTTCGTTCAGCAACTTATTTTATATTATTTATTTATTTTTGTACATATGTTCTTAACCCTCGGATTGTGGGGTGGGTTTAGGGTCGGGGGTCTTTTTATTTTTTATTATTTTTTTAATTGTTTTTATGCATAGCGCTTTGTGTTACAATATCATTGTATGAAAAGCACTTTACAAATAAAGTCTGATTAATTGTTTTCTTTCTTAAACTGTGTTATACTTCCACTAACAGCTGTCTGGCTAGCTAAATTGGGATGTGATTATAGTTACACTTTTAGTTATTAGAGTTCCCCCCGTGATTTGGCTAATAATTTCTATATTATTGCTTCTCTTGTATAAATATATTTATTTCTAACTTGACAGTCTATGTCTCATTTAAGGAAATATATTGAAAAATTGAAAAGACCACAATAGACTTTAATCACTCATTTTAAGGTTGAGGATGAAACAGGTCACAGGATGTCTGAAAAATACAACTAAGATTTAATGTAATTTACTTCTAAACAGAATCTTAATGAATAAAAAAACTTTCCAAATCACCCTGGAATGAATTAATGCAAAATATAGTGCAAACCTTAACCTCCTTCAAAGTATTATTGTCTACAATGAATAAAACATATGGTTTGCTTAAGGCTCACGGTTCTGTCAATGTGTTTCTATGAGTCTGATGGTGTTGGTGGTAGGTGTTTCATACAGTGACTTGTATGCCATGCTGCTTTCAGAGTCCATTCTGTGGAGAGCTATGAGCCAGTCAGTGATCATAGAGATCCTTCATCTCCTTAAGGATCTTTATACTCTCACTGTATCTCAGCTGGTTCTTGTTCGAGCACTCCTTCCATCTGCAATAGATCAATACATTGTGGGTCAACTCAACACAGACCAAACTTCAGAATGTTATAATGGTAGTTGGTGTTTTTCTAATCCAAATGTTCAATTAAATTCAAGATCACGCCATGATGCTATTACACCACACATACATGCTTTTCAGGTTGTTGTAAATTACCATTATTCTCTGGACATTAAAATGACCACAGTTTAATTAAGAAATAAACACCCAACTGTATGTTAGTGTACTCACTGTATTTTTCATTGTAAGCAAATAAAACATGTTGACTGCCAAACAAAAAGGAACACCCATAAGTAAGACTTCAAGACCCTGACTTCAAGGAGGGTTATGTGCAATACTGTGTCTCCTTTTAGAAAGAACTTACTTGTGTCGTATTTTTTTCCATCGCTCCATGTGGTCAAATATGAGAGAACCTGATACAGGGACAGGCTCATTTAACTGTGGAAGGAAAATATTCAAGTGATTAATTCAATGGTTAACTCTTTGATTCATTATTTTTCATGTTAAAAATAATAAATGATAAAAAATAATTAAAATAATAGCTATGTTCATATTTTTTTTAAAGTGCATGTTATACAGAACCTTTGTAATAGTGGGTTTTTCTGTTTGTGGGATCCTGAGATTGACGACTTCCCCAGTGGAGCTGATTGGGCAGGAGGTTGGCGGAGGGAGTCTGTACACATTCTGACCTTTACCATTGATCATGTCTGTGACCTGACAAAAAAAACCAAACACATTAGCCGAAATAAGTGCAGAAGCAAAGCCATTTACTAAATGATACTTGGTACTACAATGCTCCTGACATTATGCAAGCATTACAGCTAAGACATGTTTGATACTGGAAAGTAGTCTTTTCAGAACTCTGGATGAGTTCATTATTTCTAAGTTCATTTTCAGAGAAATTATTGATCAAACAGCTTATTAAGTTTTTCGTTCTTCAGTACAAACATGCAGCTTTGGTTTTACGAGCAGGGATATGCAGTGGATATCAATGGTCTACACACCACTGTTAAAATGCCAGGTTTTGTGATGTAAAAAAATGAGACCAAGATAAATCATGTCAGAACTTTTACCACCTTTAATGTGACCTATAACATGAACAATTCAATTGAAAAAAGAATCTAAATCTTTGAGGGGAAGAAATAAATACTTAAAAAAAGATAAAATAACTTTTGATATCCACTGTATATACTGTCTAAATCCCTTACACATCAATGATTTGAATACATTTTGTTTGTGGAGCTTTGAAATTTTTGAGATAATTTACTTCAAAAGAAACTTAAACTACCATTCTTCCAACAACCACTGCTCTCATTTCCCTTAGCTGCATAGTCATGTGTTATTCAGAGTCTATCAATGCATCATTTATCGAGTCAATGCCCATTGATATAGGAATGTCCGAATAATCCAGTTTAAATATACTTTTAGTGAGACACACCAATAACGACAGAAGGCTGCTTGCCGCAGGAGTTCATGATTTTGCTGTTACTTGGCATTCAACAAACACGATTTACCGCCAATGACATCAATTTCTCCAATAGTTTTTTCAGTTTTAATATTTTCCCTCCTTTATTAATAGTAAGACAGACAATAGATGCTGAATTTACTAACAGAGGGGGTATGTTCCGTACAGCAGCAGAAAAGTATCAGCATTTAAATTCTTCCAAAATGAAAAGGGGAGTAGACCCAGAGTCATTCAAAGAAGCTGGTAACCTACAAGATGATGAAGTCTGACATCAAAGATCAACATACTACAAGCATGATAACTATTTAAGTTCATCAGCAAATATCCTGGTTTTGAATGCTCAGTGTAATTAGTAACATCAGTGTTGGTACAACTTAGACGTTGTCAAAATTTTCTCTCTGTGATATCCTGAAATATAGCACTGCCGACTGTCTTTGTAAATATAAAAGTATCTTCATTTTGTTTTTAAATCAGCACATATATCTGTCGTAATGAGTACTTTAATTGCGCTAATTCACATGTGAACACTAGGGATGTAACGATATATCGCAAATCGGTAAAAAAAAATCGATACAAATAAGGGTAGATTAAAATCGATTCAACATCATTTGTATCGGTAAATAATTTTTTCATAGTAGAAGGCGCGATCTGCATTATACTCCGCTTGTTCAACATCGTTAAGTCTCTTGCGCTGCTCTCTCGTCACTCCCTGAGAATCGAATCCTGGGTTGAATGTATAGTTACATCCCTAATGAACACCCTTATGCAAGTCAGGGATGGTAGGGTGCTACTAGTAGCTGATATTGGCCCACTTTACCTATACCACTACATTTTTTAAAACTATTTAAAATGTATTTAAAATGTATTTTCACCAATACTGAATCAACTGTCCTGAGCTGCTACCTACCACCTTGCACATTTAGTGGATTTGATTAGTTGTGTTTTATATTTACACTGCAGGGTCTAAGTAGTTGTATCATGTCATTGACTGTTCAGCGTTTGATGAAATTTATTTAATTTATGTACAAAAACAGCTTCATACTTTTATACAGAAAGTATGAATTAAAGTTGTGGTCACATCTTTTGTTTTTTTCTTCTGCAATAAGGCTGGCATTCAAACTCTGCAAAACAGAGGCTTTAAAAGTCACCTCTTTAGTCTACAATGTAAAGTTTATGAAAATATGTTTTTTTGCAAAGTTTACATAATTCAAATAAAACACAGGGTAAGCCTCACCTCTTCTTCTACCCCGCTGTGTGGCGGGCTTGGGGAAGCAAGGGGCTCTCGAACAGAGGGATTGTTTCTCATCCAGGCACGGCAGATAGGATAAAGCGGGGTGCTGGTGTTAAATTGAGCCAGATCAACACTGCGATCAAACAACTTTATAACGTAAGAGTCTAGAAAAAAAAAACAGACAAGAAAAGGGCAAGATTAAGAAAATTCTGTGGCAGGAAAAGTGATCAACAAACATGTTTAAAAAGACAGCACAATAATGTTATTTCAGGCTGAATTCATGTGATGCTTTCTCTTAGTTTACTTTGTTTATGCTGATTGGTTTCCGGTATGCTCTCATCCATCTCTTTTCTTTTCTTCCTCCGATGTTGTGGAAAGCGAGCTGATGGTCTAAAACAATGAAAGTAAACGTAAACATAGAGTGAGATTTTTACACCTATGATTGTAGAAAAGAGAAACACAAGTATTTATTGATGGCCAACATTCTTTGAAAAGTAGACACTTGCCTTTTCCCAGCAGATGATGGAGACAGATCCCTAACACAAACAAATAGAACATGTCATATTACACAAGCTGTGCAGTAACTAATAACTAACAAGTAGAAAGTGTCCATAGTGTATAAAGTTCATACTTGTTCAAAGAGTCCGCTGTTATTTTTCCAGTGTCACTTTCTGTTTGCTCCCTGTTCAATATAAAATGACATTGGATGATATTAAGTTTGAGCATAAAGTGATCACACTTTAATATGACTCAATGATTCAATAAAAAAACATTGACAAACCTCTCATTTTCAGTCCTCTCCACCAGTCCATTTAACACTGCGTCCAGGCGGCTGCGTGCACCAGCGCCTTCCATATCTGCAGAGGAGATCAGGAGGAGAATGACGGGTTCTTTGTTGAGGTTACATGAAATGACAAACTTTCATCCCAAACAGAAGTCTTATCAAAGGCTGGTGAGGTGACATTATCATAATTTTTTATTAAATACGATGACATTATGAACCCCTAATGCATAAGCCATGTTATATAATTATCTTTTTAATATTAAATTATGTTATATTACATTATTATTGCTTACTAAAATTTACGGCCATATTACATACCCATATTTATGTATTATGTTGCTTAATATGTCATTACCAACCATAATCACACAATGTTATGCCTTGTACAAAGAGAGCACAGTTTAACAAGTCAAATTCCTTGTGTGTTCAAACATGCCTGGCCAATAAAGCTGATTCTGATTCTGATGTCAACCTGTGCTACTGAAACATTTTTAATACTGCCTGTAATTACTTCTATTTAATCGATTTATAACATTTGTGTTAATCTAAATTCCATTAACATTGTATATATCGAAATTGTATTCTCTCTGTATTTATCTCTTTTTATTTTTACTTATTTTATTTCACTAATTGGAACTTTTTCTTGTTTGTATTTGTCCAGGTTGCTGCAACAACTGAATGTCCCCCTCGGGAATCAATAAAGTAATATCTTATCTTATCTTGAAATGATTGTTTCAGTAAAACACTTTGTGGTTCTGGAGATATTCGTGAATTACGATCCTCCTCTCACCTGGTCTTTCAGTCTTGATTTTGACGTGATGCATTATCTCCACCTTTCTATGTTTTTCTAGAAACCGTAAAAAATAAAATACACCACGTTGTGAAACAATTAGTTCCCTTTTGAAAAAGTGAACACAATCTCGGTGTTGTGGGTTGATATCAGTCTGTGGTTGATACAGACGGACGCCACCAACACTGACGTAGGACTGCTACAGAACGTCGGTTGCTAAACGTTAGCGTGCTAACTGCGGTTAGACGTTGAGTCGCGTAAAGCTACTTTAAACGCTCAGGTCGATTCGTCGGTTTTTCGGTCGATTCACCGATTAAAACGAACCCTCAAGGATTCAAATAATTCCCCCAACATGGATGTCGGACGTTTGAAAAGTGTTTCAGACCACAACGTTTACTACCCGATATGATGTTTGCTAACTAGCTTCTTTTAGTCCATCGGCCTCTGTTGACTTTCCTCTTCCGCGCGCTGCCACTTTCTCATCATCTGATTGGCGTTTGTGCAGTGACGTCATCCTGTGTGATTGGCCACATGTTACGTCCATCATATTATACTCGATGCTCATTGGCTGTTTGTGTAGTACTAAATAATGATCACAGAAAACAGTCAGTGGCTTTCTTCTGGTTCGGGCGATAGTGGTGCATTTGTCCAAAAGACCAAAGTAATTTGTTTCACTCACCAGGCTGAAATATCGAAGTAGGTAAATCTTCAAATTCTCCGCCGAAGCAAACTTCATTTCATGTTTAATGGATATTTTTTTGTTGTGTCGATGTTTAACTCCATGGTAACTCTCTTTGTAGACATGTCAAGTCAGACTAGCAGCCTCTGCAGTGCATCCTTGTGTGTTTTACAGTAATCAACTGAAACGTGATGAAATCCAGGTAAGATCTTAGGATAACATATATACAGTGGTGGACAGTAACAGAGTACATTTGTACTTAAGTGAATTTTTGGAGTATCTGTACTTTACTTGGGTATTATTTTTTTTGGAAACTTATTACTTGTACTACATTCAGAAGACAACTATTGTACTTTTGACTCCACTACATTTCTATCAATGCTCTTTAGTTACTCTCTACTTTTGCTTTGAAGTCAGCTCATGAATTTCCCTCTCTTTTCTGAAATCTGATCATAAGACAGTAAAATGTGTTTGTGTAGTTCTGTTTGTCTCAGTGGTTTAGTCGTACCTGTATATCGTTTGTCTCCTCGGTTGAATGTGGAGCAAACACAGAGCTCACTCAGATCAGGCCATTCATGTAGAGGTGGTAATGATGGCTATAATTCTCCACCTGAGCACCCATGTCCATATCTTCAGCCAGTGTTAGAGGTTTTTTAAATGAAGAATGAGACATATCGTTTGAAATGTTCTCCCTGTTTCCCATTCTGCCCAAACATACAAACATTCACTGTCCAACCTGAGAAAGCGTGCTGAGCTACGTAACATTTGTTTAATTTCAGATGAACATTTCAAACTAAGTTGTCTGTGTTTGGAGTAACTAAATTTGACCTGGAGTATCTATACTTAAGTAATAAAGGTGTGTACTTTGTCCACCACTGCACATATATAACACCATTAACAAGAAGCCACCGTTGGATTAAAGTGTTGTTTTCTCAGTGGGCCTGTCTTCACAAGGCAGAACGCCTTTCAACCAGCATCCAAAGTCGGGAAGACATACTACCACCCATCCTCTAAGCAGCCCCTGTCACAGAACAAGAAGAAAAATGTATGTTTTTCAGGAAGCTCTAAATATATTTCAGGAAATGTTCCTTTTTTGTTTTCCTAACTTACTGTAAATATGTCAACATTCTTTCTTGCAGACAAGTCCAGTACGAATAAATCAGCGATCCAGTCCACAGTTACACATTCAGAGGAGCCCAGAGGAGCAAGTGCTGTTTATGAAACCTGACCACAGTTTTGCTGCCACAGATGCACATCCTGTTTTTAAAGAGTCTTGGCCCTCCTCTGAATGTGGATCTTCTCCAGCTAGTACTTCAACCTTATCTGACATGGTGACCCCTGGACAGTCTGTAAGAGCACAAAAACACACAGCTTCCTCAGAACCAGGAGGTCAGCAGGATTCAGTGCTGTCAAAGTATGTTGAATTTCTTTCAAGTCTGACAGATGAAGAAGCTGGTCTGTGGTTATGCATCATATGAATTTAATGATCTTTTCTCTCACAGGTACATAGAGCGTTTTCGCCATGGTCGACCGCAGAGTCGGGAGGAGCGCCATCAGATGGCCTCAACTGTTGAAGATGAGCCGATGCCTTTTTGGTGGATGTCGTCTTCGGCTTTACCCCCCAGCTCAACACCAATTAAAACAACAGTTAAAGGCACTTGTCACTTATTGTAGACTTTTTTTTAAATGGTGACCTAAATTTCAATAATTTTTTTCGTGAAATCATTCTGTGATATCTTTGCTTTGAACACATTATCCAACCTCCAACAGATACCCATGGACCTGCCACTTCTAGTCCAGTACAGAGTCGACGTGACAGATCACTGTCCCCCTGCAGAAGATCTCAAAGTGAATTTGTGAGTTTACTAAGTCTGTCTTTATTAAAAAAAAAACCACCATATACATTCCAGTTTGGTTATTATTCTTTGCACATGGTGTCATAAAGGGTTGTTGGATTTGCAACCTGGTGTAGTTTATGTTAGGTTTGACAATAACTGCAAGGGAGAAATCTTATTTTATCACAACACCACATATTAATTTTGAAACCTCTAAATGCCTTTGGGGCCATCCATTTGAAAAAAAAAACAAATGGCTTGTTCAGCCTCTTCTTGTCAAATATGTCATCCTCATTATGTAGTGTATTAAAACTGTGTGATTTTTGTATTAGATTTCTTTTTTTCTACTCAAATACAAAACACATCCTTTAGATTGACTCATCCGCACAGTATATTGAGTGATGCACCTTATTTTGTCCTGTCACCTTTTTCTCTCAGATTTTGTCAGACACCTCCAGTGGTGAATTCGATGACACAGAGATGCTTCAACTTCAAGAAAAGGCCAACAGACTTCTGCTGAGAGAGTATGAAAACCAGCAAGTAACATTATTATTAAATTAATAAGATACTCACGTCCTGAGTCACTTTTTGTCTGTCTAGCAGTGACTATACCATGAATGATGGATCGATCCACGTCAGTCCAGAGGGCCTGGGATGTTCAGATTTCTCTTCTCCACTCAGCATAGATGAGCCAGTGAGGAGACCTTTGATTCCTGATGTAACAACTTCTGCTAATGGTAACACAAGTGTTGACTTAAGTGAAATGTTATCAGCCTTTCCTTAATGTAAACCTGCTTAATGCTTTTTCTTGTTATACAATATGTAATAGAGGATTTCATGTTTATTTTTATACAACCCCTGTGTCCGTGTAATTATGGAATGTGTTTCCCAAAACTCACAGCAAAGGCCTTCTCAGACTCCATTCAAGCCTTGACCTCCCAAAAATCCTCTGTAATTCCTTCCCTGGTGCCCCGCACTCACCCTGAAGAAGACATCTTGTTCCAGTGGCGTTTGAGGAGAAAGATTGAACAGGCCAGGGAGTCGTCTCAGCAACACTCTGGTCTTCATTCTGCAAAACTTAGCTGGCAGTCCCCCAGTTTGAGTCAAACTTCAGCTAGAGGAAAGGCAGACAAGGTTGGAGTCTTAGTGTTTTTGAAATGTACTCCATGTTTTTTTGTTTTCACAGTTTACCAACATTTCAAGTATAACCTTTATGTTATTGTTTTTGCAACAGGGAAGTACTCAACCCCTAGACGTTTTAGAAAAAGCTACACATCCTCAAATTGCTGCTCCCAGGCTGGACACCAAAGAAGCTCCTGGATCATGTACCCCATCCTCAGCTCCAGCTCCACTCCCTGCCTTTGTCGTCTCTGGATTTCCAGCCTCTCAACCCCAAACTCCTGGCCATGTTCCTGCCCACATGCATTTTCTTTGTGATATCCTGCCATGTCCAATTCAGGCTTCTCATTTAAGTACTGAACAAAACATTTTGCAAAGAATGGATGAGACTCCGACAAATGTTGTCCGTAAAAAGGCCCATGTCACTGGAAACTTGATAAAAACAGCTACACCTGTTTGCGAACATATTTCAGTCCAACCACAGGCTCCGTCTGCATCCATAGAAAGGGAGAGACCTTGTCAACAAAGAAGCACTGAGAGGAACAAAAAGGAGAAATCTCAAACCAAAGAGTTGGAGAAGCACAAGAAGAAGGCATCTATTTCCTACAGGGAGCAAAAGAGGTCAACAAGGTGAAGTACTTAAACACGCATACAGTGAGCAAAATGCTAAATCTAAATACTCATAAATATATTTGTACTTAAACATTGATAAGGAACATTTTGATGGTCCTGACTCTTCCAACAGGAGTTCATCGCAACAAAGAGTTTCCAAAAAAGCCTTACCATTGGCTGAGGAGCAGCAGCAACAAGAGGGACTGAGAGAGTTTGCTGTTGATCAGGCACCACCACCATCTCCAATCCACAGTGCCTTAGGACAGGTCAGCAAACTGGAGATCTTTTTAGCTCCTTGTGTTACATTTTTCCCTGTTTCTGTAACCTATCAAGTTGATTAATACCTATTGAGCTCATTACTGATGATGAACCGCTCCAAGTATTTGTGATGCCCCACTCCCACAATGATCCAGGTTGGATCAAGACTTTCAACAAGTACTTCACCGATCAGACGCAACACATTTTACTCCAACTCAGTCGAGGCAGATGTTTGTCTAACATGAGTCTGGTTCTGCTCAAGGTTTCTGCCTGTTAAAAGGAAGTTTTTCCTCGCAGCTGGGTCTTACCCTGTCTTGGGGTTGGGTCTCTGGTAACAATTTAACATAGAGTATGGTCTAGACCTGCTATGTTTGTAAAAGCGTCTTGAGATAACTTTTGGTGTGATTTGGCACAATACAAATAAAGATTGACTGATTACTTAGCCTCGACCATTTGCTGCGTGTCCTCCCCCCTCCCTGCTCCCCACATTTCCTGTCTCTCTTCAGCTGTTCTATCAAATAAAGGCAAGAACGGCAAAAAAAATATAACTTGAAAAAAAAGACTGCAAATTAAAAAGCAAATCGTAAAATGTCACAGCAACTTCCTATTTTACATGGACAGTAACTATGAAAATGTTTTTTCAAACATTCAGATGTACCAGAAAAGCATTAAATATAAAATATCATGAAGTTGTAAATCAGATATTAACTAATATGTACTAAATGAACAAACAAGGACAACATTTCATTCACAAAATTTGATATAAGGTGAAGATTCAGGTCAAAGTTATAACTCATCAGGTTGTTTCATTTTGTTCCTATTCTGATGTGCACCCATGGTTTTTCTCTTTTTTTTGATTTTTTTTGAACACCTTGTATTTTTTGATGTTAAGTCATTTTGTTGTTTGAAGGCTGCGTCAATTAGTATGGTATTTTTGTGTGCACTGATAGGTTGTCTCAGAGGTGTTGTTCCCCACAAAAGATTCATCCCCTGAACAGAGGACACCTGTCTCGTCTGATTCTCCTCACACTTTCTCGGCGCCGCCACAGTCCTCAGTCCATCCATGTGACAATCAGGCCTCTGTGGAGGTCATTTCACAGCTGCTGCAGGAGGCTGAAGGTGAGCCTATGGTAGCAGAGAGCACCAACCTTTACCCGGTCGTTAACTGTGGAGAATATGATCTGACCTATGAATAACTCCTTAGGTGTTAACATGGAAATCTGATACCATTTGTAACCTATTAAGCAATACTTTGATTTCTGGTGCAATACCTCAATAACCATGTGCAATATTGTAATTTAATCCATAACATAATTTATTATTATATTCATCTTCTAAAATGTGCACTCTGGCCTAGGCTAATTTAGCTCATTCATGTCTTTAAAATTACTTCTATACCTTTCTTTGTAAGAATAGTATTTTTATTTTTATTTAGAGTTTTTAGATTAGATTTTAGGTTTCTACATTTATTGTCCTTACTGTCTTGTTATGTCCTTACTGTCTTGTTGTCAAGTACCAGTGTTCCAATCACCACGTCAAATTCCTTGTGTGTGAGCTGATTTGGCAGTAAAGCTTTCTTGATTCTTGATTAAAAGAAATTCTGTTCATATTTTTTGATTTTATTTTAAGCTAGCTACACTTACAGTTTTGGTACTCCCTTTACTTGCCAATAATTATCATGTATCACCCTTTCTTCTTCTTTGATTCCTGTATCCTAAACAGTTCTGTTTTTCCTTCTTTTCAGATTCTGATGAAACAGAGTTTGAAGATGACGCTCTATTAAAAGTCCTTCGCAAACAGAGAAAGTGGGTAAAGGAACAGATCAGGTAAAATCATCATTTAGCTCAGAATAAGCCAAATTGATCGCCTTCAATAAGGAAAATATTTACTGTACAGCTGTTAATCTTAAAAACCAATACAAATGTAGCACTTTGTATCTCTAAATGTTGCAAAAGCAGTACACCAAATCACAGAATAATGATGTACTGTATTTTCCTTTTTACAGGGAAGTGGACACAACGATGAATGACGTTCTGGACAAGCAACAAAATACCTGACAACTGTCAAGAGGAACGTGATACCGTAACTTTCATTGTATTTTATAAAGAAATAAAGTTTATTTGAGCCACAGTGACATGTTAGTGTGCATCATTAATCACAATCATTATACAGTGCAGTTTACAAAAGTTGCACAAAAAAAGCATCACTTTGAAGTACAAGTGCAAAGTATTTACAAAGAATGGTTCCTTGAAATATTATGTAAGAGCGATGAGTTACAGTCAGAGCAGTATATACAAACCTCAGAGAGCAGGGAATAACAGAGCAGTGCCAGGAACAAAACAAATGAGTGTTTAGGCACATGCGGAGTGTTGCCATGACTAGAGGAGAAGAAGTTATGTCTTTATGTGCTCATAAAGGTTCCTGTTGCATTTGTTATTGTACATCGTGATAGCAGAGATTTGAGTGTTTGATTTTAATTTGATTAGTTCAGAATTCAGGTTTGCAGCATTGGTGCAGCTATGATAAGAATGCCTTCTGGAGAGACTGCTGACTCCAAAGCCATGGTATCCACCCCCTTTGGGATTCGGTAGCGGCGGTTAAACTGTCGTGTTGTTAATCCTGGACCATTCTTCTACAAAAACAGACATGAATACAAGTTTAGAAGACAAGGATCATGACTTTTGGGAATAGCCAAATAAATCAGATGATGTCAGTCCCTCCAATAAACCAACCTTTTTTTCTTCATGTTTTCCTTGCACTTCAACAAAGTCTCCGATCACTTTCACCATTAGGTCCTGTGGGCTGAAGTCCTTAACGTCTACATGAACTGTAAAACCACTGTCATCACAGTTCACCTGCCAAAACAATACAAAACACACCATATGCTATAAAATGGTAATGAAACACTTTTAAGTTCTGGAAATATCCATCCAATACAACTTTCCAGTGTAACTAATAGACTTAGTTAAACTTTTAGAGTGTAAACATTTATTTCTGACCTTTGAAACAGTAGTTGCATTAAAAAAAAATGTCCTCAATCTGTATTCAATGCTTTCAGTTGCTGAGGAAGATGTTAGATGCTAATAAACATTGAATAACATTTTACCCTGATGAGGAAACTTTTTCACACTGTAAAGAACAAGTTGTGATTGTTAAAGGCTATTTGGTATCATGTTGATGCTCCTAGGCAGTTTCACTGAGAAACAACAAATGTAATCAACTTTTTTCTCCTTTTACATTTTACAATAACTGGTTACAGTGATAGTAAATATCCTACCTCTGCTGGGCTGGTATTATCAGTCTCTGGAATAAATGACTTCGGAGACCAATTATATTGTCCATAGGTCCCATTTAGGCGAGGAATAAGAGGTGGCAAAACTTTCTCCCATTGGATACCACCAGATAGCAGAGTAGGTGACTGGATGAAGTCCATCTGTAGACAATAGAAATTAAAGAATCAGACAAGGAGAAATGACCAAAGAGAGGCTGATGCACAAGAAAGTCAAGCCACGAAACATAAAGCACTGGCTGTATCTTACCTCCTCTTGAATTCCCTGACCAAATAAGTGTGTGAAAGGGAAAGGACTGCCCCTGTTCAACAGCTTGTGTGAGGTCCTGAGTGAGGTACAGAGAGTACTGGTGTTGATCTAGTGCGTCCGGCTGTCTGACTCCGAGCTGCTCTCCCAGTGGATGTCTAACGTGACTGAATGTTGTGGTGTGTGTTTTTATACTGGAGTTGCATAATGGGATGGGAATTCATAGTGGGGCACCTTGCCTCTGTTATGTTCTGGACTAATGCGTACCCTTGGGTGTTCAGTCAGCGCCATATAGGATAAGAGTGTATTGTTTTGGGAGTGACGCAGCTGTCGCTGGATTATGGCAATTAACGGCCATTATCAATTTACAGTTTATCCCTTGTGTTGATGGCGCCGATACGAAGAGACTTGTTACTTAAAAGACTTGTCATTAAATCACGCCTGAGGATGGTTGTCAAGGCAGGTTGTCCAAAAATAAGTTCAAAAGACGGGGTTGTTGACCCTCATGGGCTGAGGCCGGACAGACAGTAACAGCAGGGACATACTCAACACATGTGAGAGCACGTGCGTTGCCAACAAGCCTCTAACTGCCATCACTCACTGTCAGAGGCCAAAGAACTATCAAGATCATCAACTAAAGTACTGCCTCAATGTCAAAAACAGACACAAAAAATAGACTATAAGGAAAAACTACTTATCTTATAACAGAATAATTGAATAAGTTCTAAAAAGTTGTGATCATATCAGGCTGTAAAATGTGGTCCAGACGTTGAGATTGATAAATATACCTTTTAAACCGAAAGATTGAAAACACAAAATTTCATATATGATGTACATTTTCTCAAAATACATATAGCTGATACATAATACACATAGATGATAAATCATTATGTACTATGAGTGGACGATTACTTTTGTAAGTCTGTTCAAAAGTTTAATTCTCCAGCAGACATATATAAAATATAGAAAACTTATAAACAATGTCCTCAAATGGATATCTTTTTATCATCCCCTTATAAATGCTTTATGAAATGACTTCCTGTGTTGTGACCAGTACTGATTGTTCTGGTACTTCTGACATGTTCTTGGCACGCTACAGTGAAGTCAACAGTTAATACGGGTGCACATGTTCTCCCTCTAAGTAATGTGGAACCTGTCACTTAAGCTTTGACTGGTGTGACTAAAAATGGCTCTGATTGTGCTATGACTCATATAGGAGATTGGGAAGTGGGGACATTGGAGGGATTATGTTATTGGGTTTCATAACAGGCGCCAATAAATGTCCAGCCTTTAGGAGACTACTATGACAATGCAAATTATTAAGAGTATGTATGAAGGGAACAGCTCACATAATAGTCTTCAAACTAAATGTACACACTGACTTATGAACATCGGATGAATAAACATAGGCAGACCAAAATATAAAATACAGGCTTACAAAAAGTAAAAACAATGTCATCAGGTAGCTTTGTGACTTGTTTTTATTAATCATACACAAGTAAAAATAGTAATTGGTGCACAATACACAAATATTAACATGTTGTACTCTATAAAAAAAAATTAAATGAATATTTACTGTCCTTAACAACTATGAATGCATATTAAGTTCAATCAGTAGATACTGTTTAAAAATGTTTAAACAGAAAACAGTCTGCTATACAAGATTAATTAGCCTACACTAAGATCAAATAATCCACTCATATGAAAAGGCATTTTCTTAACATAAAGAAATAAGCTTTTATATATAACTTTGATTACTCGGTTAACTTTATTGAAACAACACATTTTGCTGCAGATACCAGACTTGTCAGCAAATCTTTCACTGATGTAAGGAAAAAAATGTAAGAAAATTATTTGGTCCTCCTAGGGAATGCCAAGCGGGATTGTGAAGGACAGGTAGTCTCCCACCTCACCCCATTCAGCTCTGAAATGCTGGAAAATCGTTATCCACGTTGTCAGAACTGCCACCCAAAGCAACAACCCAAGTCCCGATCGCTTCACATCTGAATTTAAAACAGACAGACAGACACACACACACACAAACAAAGTACTTAGTATAAAACAATAGTCGCACATGCAGAGAAAACAGAGGTGCACAAACTTTAGAAGAATATAGTGACAAAAGCGGCAACACTGTTGGACATACTTTATTTCTCCAATACAAAAAATAAAACTAGGAGGTAACTATTCTCAAATTTGTTATGCATAATATGTCTTACTTTTCAAGCATGAGTTGGGTAACATGGACCAAAATAATATCAAGTAATTCTCTATTTATGTTATTTTCAAATCAATGTGAACCATACATTTATAGATACTTAATGTCCAAGAATGAGTAAAATATTTTAGGTGCTCACTTAAAAATCAAGGCTACAGTTTCAAACACAATTTTGTTTTCATAGTCATTCTATAAGTTGTTCTGCCTATTTATGTAAAAAAGGTTAATTTACAACTAAAAAGTTTATAGACTGAGTGTAAAGATAGTTTTGAAAATACTGGTGAAACACTAAAATCACGTTTTGAACAAACAAACAAAGAGTAAGGTTTTTGATTTGGTAGAATAAGGGAAACAATGGTTTGTAATACATAAGGTATTAAAGCATACCAATTGACACTTACAGGTCTTTATCTGGAGCTGTTCACCGTATGCTGGCTTCATGAAGGCCTCGCGGAAAAACCAAACGACATTTACGAGCCAGAGGAATGGGAGAAAAGCAAATCCACCTTAGACATAGAGAAAGAAAGAAAATCACGATCAATCACAACGAAGTGAAATGAATGCGAAGGTACATGCACTCATGACTCAAAGCATGCTTTCAGTCAATATTTCCCCATACTACTTTATCATGTAACATGCTAAATGTATTGATGGAGGCAGGTCCAAACACGAGTGCACAGTTACCTAAAGTTTACAAACAAAAAGAGGAGGCAAAATTAAACCCAATTTATAATGGTTACTTGTCACGAGAAGGGTTGCAAAGGGGTGGACATTTTCCAGTAAAATTTTATGGAAAGTTAAGCTGGGGATTTGGAAATATTCCAAATTGGAAACTTTCCATGGGAATTTATGGGAATTGAGGGTAATTTAATGGAAAGGTATCATATCCAAGCATAAATATTTATTTTGTTATAAGCAGACATCCATCCAAAATAATACAATTAAAACAGATGTATCTGTAAGTGGAACTTTGTCAAATGTTAAATATTTTATTGAACAATCAATTATTTAATTGAAGAAAAAAACACGAATGTTGAGTTAAATATTACTCATCACCCCCGACCAAACCCATTCAAAAACTAACAAAAATGCAGGCCCAACAAAGGCCTCTCTCCCTCCAACAAAGTCCCATTCAACATGCAAATAAAAAACAATCTTCCCTCAAGCTTCTCAAGCCTAGCATCTGCATTTTTTCTAAACCCTTTCAGGCAATGAGCTCTTCCTGGGTCTCATCATCATCCTCCATGTCCACTTCCTCAACATCCAACTCTGACTCTTCAGTGTCACTGTCCAGCCTTGTTGAGGATGGCTCAACATAGATATTCAACTGTACTTGCATGAAATCTGGTTGTTTTAGTCAGGATTATGCTAAAATACATTTTCCCCAACTATATTTAAGTTCCCTATTAAGAGCCAAACTTCAATTTAGTAAATTCCTGGTTTATTCCCGTTAATTCCCATGGAGAGTTTCCAACTTTGAAAATTCCTGGAATTTTGCAACCTTAGTCACGAGTAATGGCACACTCACCAAGGTAATATTTCCGACAAAGGCTGAGTTTCTCCTCATTGGGAAGCCGTTCCAGGTTCATGTTGAGTTTGGATCCTGCTACAGGGAGAAAAAAAAGCTTACAGTGTAGAACCAGCTTCGGACAGAAACCCAAACACATTCAACTCATGTTACAAAGGTCTTTAAGTCTGCTCTTAAAATCATTGTCAGCTTAAAGTCACGACTTGAGCAGAATAGTCACATGAGGTGTTTAAAATGCATAGAGTCAGTCTTTTATTGCATGTTACATGGTTTCCTTTGTCAGATGACTCCAAATTTGCCACAGGCTAATGTTAGCATTCGGTTAGCTTAGGAAGAAAACATTGGGTTGTCCCGACCATTATAGTCTTGACTACAAGCCGGAGTGATACGTTACATCGGGCCACCGCTACTGTGGAATGATATGACTTATCTTCTTAGCTACTGAAGCAGAGTCGATGTAAATCCTAATTTACCTGATATGTAAAGTCTATCGGACAATCCTCAGCTTAGTCACAGATTGAAGCTTCACTTCCTTCTTCTTCTTGAATCACATTCTTCTTCGTCTGTTCTTTTTGTTGTTCAATGCAAGAGCGCACACATCTGCGCTGCATACCGCCACCTAGTGGTGAGTGACTTAATGAAGTTTCTGCTTTATATATTTAGCACCTGTCTTTAATAATAATAATAATAATAATAATAATAATAATAATAATAATAATAATAATAATAATAATAATAATAATAACACTTATTATTATTATTATTATTATTATTATTATTATTATTATTATTATTATTATTATTATTATTATTATTATTATTATTATTATTATTTACCTTTTACCCCCCAGCCTTAGCCTTACTGGTCTCTTTTCACGTGTTTTGAACTAAATAGGGATTTTATTCAATTATTAATTTACTTTGTGTTGATCTTAAGATACTGGCCCGGCTAGATTCAATTGCTAGTTTATTTGGTAACACATCTAAAATCAGGAATATTTATTAAAACTTGAATATTTATTCATGCATCACATTCACAACTGAGTAAAACACTTTAAGAATAGCCTTCCACTTTTACATCTGCTGACACTGAAAGTTACATGCTGTAGAAGTGAAACACTGTCCATCCTCACTATACCAAATGAGGTTCACACCTAGTATGTGGGCTTAACACGTATGACGTCAACAGGTGTCGAAGCGCCACCAAGGGTAATAGACTGTTCAACAGTAGAGTGGCCTTCCACTGCCATACAGGGGATTTCATCTGGTATTAAGGGTTCCAATTACTAAACAACGCTTTCAGTTTTCTGTCCATGTTTTTAACACACTGATAAAACTCAGATTTTGATTCGGTATAATATCATCTGGCATCAGTTTAATTTGTTTGGAAAAGAGAGAAAATAAATCTATTTCTAATAATTGAAAGTTGTAGCACTTTAGATCATTATTATAGAAGCATTAGCCTATACTTTTTTTTTTTTACATGAATGGCTCACTTACCATAATGTCAAATAATTATGGGTAAAATAGGAAAATGTAGGTCTTGAGCCCTTTAAACAGCAGTTGGTAAAAACAATCTCCATCACAAGGTCCATAGCTGTTCGTAGCTAATCCCCCCGTCCACAAGGGAGGAGGAGATTAGTGGAACGTGTTAGTCTAGACTGCTTAACTCTGTGATCCTTTATCCTTCTTTTAAGTCATTTTTTTTCATACATCTCGTGGGAGAACGGGAGGACAAATCTAGTTTTATGTATGTTTGGGTAATTATATTGCAATGATCTAGCCTTATTTGAAAACAGAAAATGACAAAACACAATACGATACTTTAGACAGCCTTTAGCCTATCATGGTATAAGAAAAATCACAGCACCAGCAAAAACATGGCTCATGCTGTCAGATATATACGGAAGAGGATTAGTGCCACTGAAAAAAAATACTTAAAGTTAAGGTCATTTTAATTTAAGTTCTTATTAATGTAAGGAAAATGACGGATTTCTGAGAAAAATGTCAGAGTTCTGTCTACTTTTAGTCTGAAATGAAATTAGTCAGTGGAAACAGGGATTTTTTAAAGAATCTCCCATTGAAAATATCCAAAATCATCACTCATATGCTATATTTCCAATGGCTTTTATTTTTAAATTCCAAATCAGGTGTAGCTGTAATTGGCAGCATCACATTTTGAGGTTTTATCCTTTCTGTCTGAATCAAAACATATCAGTGGAAACTGAGATTTATTTTAATGCCAAATATATAATTTCCATGCACTTTTTTATATTTCAGACGGCTTCTTTTTTGAAAATCCACAAGAATTCTGACTTTAATAATCTCAGAGTTCTGACTTTTATCTAAGAATTCTGACTTTAATCTCAGAGTTCTGACTTTAAACTCAGAATTCTGACTTTAATCTCAGAGTTCTGACTTTAAACTCAGAATTCTGACTTTAATCACTAATAATAAAAAACTAAATTTGAACTTTTTTTTTTTTTCAGTAGCCCTAATCCTCTTCCATAAAGTCTAGAAGTGTTCAAATTTCTGAATGGAGAGCTGACAAAGCTTACTATCACCACTAGAGGTCAACCGACCTACTTTCCCCGTCTCATCGGAGCCTCACCGAAAAAAACTCACTTTCCCATGACGCATAGCGGCTCCCCCCTCCCATCTCGCGCCTTCCCTCTTGTCTCTCCTCGAACTGCTGCTAGCCATCGGTGTGTGTTGTTGTTGAAGCAATGATGGCGGCAGCGGGATGCGGATCAGCAACCGCGGCTGCCGTAGGAGGCCAAGGTGGAACCGCTACGGCCAGAGGTCGTTTCCCCGGTCGGCCTTGGTCGTCACGTAGTCGTTTGCGCTCCGAGAAGCGTTGGCAACTCGGACGATCAGGCTTAGAAGCTGAAGATGTGACTAACGGAGGGCCAAGGCCCGCAAACCTGGTCCTATCGTTAAACGAAGACCAGTCTCACTTGCGCTTACTTGGAATAGAGCAGAGCCACCAGATCCTTGGCCAGGCTGGATACAGCTCTAGTGGGAGTGAAGAGGTGAGGTCCCAAACCGACCCAGGAGTTAGTATATTTTATTTCATCTTTTCTCATTTTGTGTGATTGTTGGATGTGTGAGTCTGAGTGCTGTACACAGCCTGGTGAGTGCCTTGGAGAAATGTCAACATCCTTTCGCTAGGCTAATGTTAACGTTAGCTTCTTGGTAAGCTAACGTTACATGCTAACCAACCTTAATGAACAATCCCACTTCACAACAGCAGCAGAGCACTTTGAGTTACAAGCACTTCCCTACATGTTGGTTACATTATTAGAACATAAGTACAGTATATTGTTAAAGAGTCAGTGAATGAGTGGATTTGTAAACAGGCAGCGTAATGATTTAATGTGTGGCCCACTCAGTGTCAGGCCAAGAGGAGCAGCTAACACAGCGAACACAAAGAACGGGAAGGCTAGCTGCTAACCGCTCACTGTTTTCATACGGTGTCCAGATGCTGAGTTGTCTTCCTTACTGCTTCAAATGAGACAACACACACACATCTTGCACGCTTGCTTGCTAACTAAAGTTGAAGCGCTCCTTTAAATATATTTAATTCTGGAGAGGTTACCTTCTGTCTGCTCACTGCGCTAAAGAGGAAGGATGGCTACTTGCTATCTTGTGCTACAAAGCACGACGGGTTTAAATGGTGGGACAGAGAACGTGCCAAAGTCAGTCAGAGCTCCCCGGTATTATATTAACCTTACACCCACAGGCACTGATGATGATTACTCGTGATTTCATAGTCTTTTGTACTCTGATAGGTGTAGAAGATGTACAGTAGCGTTACTTGGAGGGAGACACATTACCTCCCTGCAGTCCTTGCAGATAGTGTAGGTGTTTGACCAAGCTCAATGAAGTGAAGATTGTTGAGTAGTGAGCTTGTGTCATTCATTGTTTGCAGTCACTTTTGTCATGAAACATCAAAACTAAGATTGTATGAATGTTAAGATGTGTGGATGTGGAGTAAGTGCAATTGTCAGTTGTTGATATTTTTGTACTAAGGCATGAAGCCAATTATTGTTGTTGCTGCGTTATGACAGATAATGATCACATATGCTAAGATAAAAAAATACATTGCGATTGTAAAAAGATGTGGCAAGTGACCATTGTACTTGACATGTATCTGTTCCCCATAGGGAACGTTTTAGGACACAGTGTAATTTAAACAAATCATTCTATGCAGCCGATATAACACAACATTATGTTAACATAAATGCTTTAAACTAAATATTGTAGTCACTGTATATCCTGATGTAGATGCTGCCTCTAGTAGGGGGGTGTTCCAATGCTTTCGTTTTTAATGTCTTTTTTTTTTTTTTTCCAAAGGGAGATGACTTTAGGGGATTTGAAGCTGAGAGAAAAGGCTCCAAAGGACAAAACCCTTCCAAAGGTAAAGAAAAGTACAAAACATATTTGGTGTGATTTGTGAACAATACATCAATTTGAGTCTGAATGAAGCATGCACTTAAAATACAGAAGAGGGTAATTTTCAATCAAAGTTTTGCATTCAGTGGGGGATGAATATTTGTATGTATAATCTGTACATGTGCGTGTGTGTACTCGTATATTTTTTTAAAGGTTTTGTTTTAATTTTCTTATATTAATATTCTCAGGTGATGCTGTCAACACAAAATCCAAACGACAAAGTGAGAAGCCACCGCTTAAAATGCCAGCAGTGAAAGCAGCTATCACCCCACCTGACCTGACACAAGATGCTACATTTTTGGAGGAAATACAAGGCTTTTCTTCAGAAACAGAGCCTGCAAAAGAATGCAGAAGAGGTTCGAAAGGAAAAGGCATTATGGGTCGTCAGTCCGCTAAAAGCGGAGCTTCATCAGCAGCACCAAGGATTACTATAAAGTTGGTGGCCAAAAAGAAGATGAAAACTGTAAAGGAGCCTCATTTAAAATCTGCAAGGAATTTTAAGAAGAAAGGAATTCAGGATCAGCCTATAGCCAAGGATATTCAGGGTGACCAGATTTCAAGTGCTCATGTCAAATTAAAAAGTGAACCGGATGAGGATATACATGGCACTGAAGACAAAGGAGGAGGGACTATACTGGCAAGACGGCGAGGGAGATCTGCCACAAAGACAGAGCCTGTCTGCCAAACGACAGCCAAAGCTGTGGTTGATGACCAGGTGTCAAAAGAGAAAAAATCAGCAGATCAAATTGAAGCTGCAAAGGAGAGAGGAACTTTTGAGCCAAAAACAAATGCAAAGACTTTAAAGCATAAGGACATTTTGACAGAGCAAAGTCAAGATGTTAATCAACCAATGACTCGAAGGAGACGTAGAGTCACTACCCCTCTCTCTAAAAAAGTCTCAGACAGTGCAGCTGAACCAGAAAGTCTGAATAAAAATGACAACATTTTGACAGAGTCTCCAGATGAAGTTTCTAAAACAGTTCTGGAGGCTAAAACACCTGCTAAAAGTGATGGAAGAAGGCAAAGCAAGAGGCTGAACAAGGATGTTACAGTGCCAGATACCCAAGGTCCTCCATCCATGGAGACGGATAGTTTAGCTGTACAATCCAGCGATGGCTTGTCCTTGAAAAAGGAGGAAACGCCGGTCCCAAGTTTAAAGCTGATGAAGATCAGGAACCCAAAATATGATGCGCAGGCTAGCGGGAAGAACTCGACCAGAAGGAAAAAGCGGAGAAAATTTATCTGGACTCTAACATTAGTGAAGCAAAGTCAGACACAAGATGCAAAAAACACTTTAAAGGTAACAGAGAAGACTGCCAGCAAAGTGGATCAGTTGACTGTTTGTGATGCCATTATGAGCAAGAGCTTAAAGGGGATGGATACAAAACCTAAACTGGATACCTCAGCTCCACAAGAGAGTAAAAGCAAGGAGGAAAAAGAAAAGAATGCCCAGAAGAAGGCTGATGTATCACTTGAGGAAAAGTCCTCTTTGCAGGTGGAAAAGGAGGTAGAACAAATCAATGAAATTCCTCTGCAAGAAATGACTTTGACGGATTGTGTTAAAGTCCCACCTCTTCAGATCAAAAAGGTCTCCTCTCCTGGTAAACACAAAAGCTCAAAGCCATCATTTCTAATACAGCAAGTCAGTCCTGTGTCCGAAAAGAAGGAGGATGTTCTAAAAGATGCCAGTGAAGTTATTGAGGAAAAACCATCATGTGTGACTACTGACGTCACACCAACCAGGAGATTGAGAAGCAGGACACCAAGCCTAGATTCGCTACTGACTAAATCTGCCATTCAAAAACCAGGTACCACTCAGAAAAGGAGGCAGAGAAAAAGTCCACTGGATGAAGTGATGCCGCTGGTGCACGTCGAGGATTCATCTCAGGCTTCAGCTGAAGATTCCAGCTCACATGGTCTTCCTAAAAATGCCGGTCAGCTTTCAGTAGAGGACACCTCACTAGGGACCCCTTTAAATTCCTCTGAAGTTCCTCCTCAGGACTCCTTGGATATCACTGATGTTGTCTCGCAGGTGCCGGCTGAAGTGTCTCCACAGAAAGTGGAGAATGAGGAAGAACCACAGATCAAAGAGGCCAAACCATCACCTGTGCCTTCTAAACCTAAAAGATGTAGAAATAATAAATTAATGAAAAAGAAGTCTATTCAAAAGAAGAAGCCTGCTGTTTCACCTAAAACTGCTGTAGAGACAGAGTTAGCTACCATTGAAACTACTGTCACAGAGTCTGTCCTGAAGGAAGCTATTCTGCCTTTAGTAACAGAGGAAAGTCGGTCCGAAACACAAGAATGCACCCAGTCTGAGGCAAAACAGGACGCCGTGTCAGTGGAAGAAGAGCAGATACAGCCACCAGTTAAGGAGGAAACAGACATTCAGTTGATAGATAGTCAGCAATCTGTGGTGTTCGAGAGTCAAGCAAGTGATCCAAAAACATTGTGCCTGCAAAAGAAATCTCAAAAGAAAGTGAAAAAAAGGCGTAAAAGTCTGATCGGGCAGCGTCAGAAACACAAGCACAGGAGCAGAGATGGGAAATTCGCTCCACTTAAAGGATCGGAAAACAGCCCCAGTATGGCAGAGTCAGACGGTGACATTTCAACTTCATTGGCAGATAACACACTGACCCCAGGCTCCAAACTTATTGGAGTACAGAAAAGATTTAAGAAGAGGCAGACAGGCCTACATTTTATTGGGTCTAAGAGGCCCAAACCACAAGCTAGAATCATATCTGAACTGTTAGAAATGGGGCTGGATGAGGACAGTTTCAAGCAGGAAGAATCAGACACATTAGTGGACGCTGGACGACCAGATGTTGCAGACACCCAGCCGGGCAAATCCAAGTTCATCAAAAACATCAAACATTTCATCATGCCTGTTGTAAGTGCCAGATCCTCCCGAGTGATCAAGACCCCGCAAAGGTTCATGGATGACGCGGGAATGTCTGTGTTGCCCAGAAGACACTCCCCAAAGAAGGGATTACAGCTCGGCTTGCCAATGCGTCCGGGAAAAAAGCGAGACGATGGGACAAGCAGGCCGATATCCCCTATCCTGCCGGTTGACGAGGAGGACATATTGAGTGAAGCTCAGTTGGATGTGGATCTGTTTTCAGCTCAGGACCTGGATGACGACATTGATTTAGCTGACAGCCTGTTTTCTGATAGAAAAAGCAGCAATGTTGAAAAGAAGAAGGCCTTTTTGAAGAACTCTGGCTTCAAGTGGCATCTGGCAGAA
The DNA here is from genome assembly GCF_009762535.1 of Notolabrus celidotus. Classification (NCBI taxonomy): domain Eukaryota; kingdom Metazoa; phylum Chordata; class Actinopteri; order Labriformes; family Labridae; genus Notolabrus; species Notolabrus celidotus. Next base: position 20,295,239 of record NC_048283.1, read on the forward strand.
GAGTCCAGTGAGGAGATGTTTACACTGGACAAAACCCTAGAGAGCAAAAGTGAGGATCTGTTTTTATCTACACCCTCTGTACTACCTACTGACCCCCTGGATACTCAGAAGAAGAAAAATACCCACAAGTTTAATAAACAAATGGCTCACCTGAAGATCTATCAAAAGCTAAATAAGGCACACACAGGCCTCCCCAAAAGCAAAACCCCATCAGAGCCAGATTGCGTCAGCAAGCATCCTCAACCTCCCGTAGACTTAGCAGAAGGACTAGATGATGAGGCCAAGAGCATCAGCCTGAGGCAGAGGAATACGAACACAGAAAAGAGCAAATCCAAGCTTAAGATAGAAGACCTTGATTCCCCTGGAGTGGTGAGAAAGGTTTCTGTGTGTGTAAGGACCATGAAATCCAAGTCCCTTACAACTCAGCACGATAAAGAGGACAATGTTGCAGCGAAAGACAGTGCACAAGTTCCATCTGGTAAGAAAAATGATACATAACCACTATTCTTAAATGCTACGCTACGCTGGCTTTAAAAGTGCACGTTGTTGTGATAGAGAAATGAGTGTATATGACTTTATATCTTCAGGAGAACTGCAGTCAGAACAGACCTCAGGGGCAGGTGAAGGCGATTATCTGGGATCTGTGGAGAAGGGAGCTTCACAAAGGATGCGCCTCACTGGTGCAAATAAAAGAATGTTCAATCTGCACAGGAAAGCCAAGGTCCAGCTCATTAAGATCGACCAGCAGAAACAGCTTAAATCATCAGGGGTAAGATCATGATCACGGAAAACACATGCTCTCTGTCTTTTTGGACTTTTAATTGTTTGCTGTTGCATTCATCATTTGTTGTGAGACCTATCATCGGTGAGGAAAACCTCATATATTCATGTAATAACAAACAAAAAGTGATCTGACCACAGTAGGGTAAGTTTTGTAGCTCCACAACGTTTGATTTGATGCCTTGTTTTTACCTATTTATTCTGCAGCTGTTGTCTGGCCCGACTGGTGCCAGGTCACGAGATGTGACCTCCAAGAGACAGAGGAGGAAGCAGCGAGCTCAGCCTGATGTACCTGTAAAGACAGAGCCTCCTCAAGGACAAGTAAGTGTGCTAACTTGTGCGGTACAGGTCAATCAAAGTGCAACCTTTTTTCTGTCTTCACGTGTGCAGCTTCACAGGGTTGTCAAAGTACCAGAAATGTAAACTTCAGTGCAATGCTTGTAAAAAATATCAACAGATACTTCAAAAAATGATCAACTCCTTGATCGAAATGTAATATTTATTTTGCTCTTAGTTACCAACCTATGCACACAGCTGATGCAGAAATAGTCACTTAACACAACAGCATTTGTGATGCTATTAATAGTCATGAAACGCATATTATTATCATATTCCAGAAGAAGTGTTTGGTGGTGTGTGTATAGGCAGAGGTTGGGTGTCACTTATTTTGTTGCAATGTGAGCAACAGTAGTGGTTAAATAAGGACATGGTGGCTCTCTTCTATGGTCTTTGTCTGTCAGCAATAGACACACACATGTGCATCCTTGTGAACTTTACGATGTCTATGTTCACCGACCTGTGAATTAGAACAGTCTGCCGTGTTGTGGCTGAATGAGAGTGACAGGACGGAGGGAGAGAAGACAGTCCAAGATTTTATGCAGGAATATGTAAATGTAAATAGAATATAGCATTTTATTTCTCTATCTCTCCGCTTTGTTTTCATTAGCAGCCCATACTCTCTTCCCTTTGTCTCTATTTCTCTCAACCACCCCTGCACTTTCTTTTACTCCCTGCTACTTATAAAACAGTCCTATGTCAATGTAACCGAGTATATATTTTTAAATCATGTGTTCTTTCAAAGTATTGAACATTTTGACAGCCTCATAGCCCAACGTCAGTTCAGGTTTCTTCACATAAGTGTCTCTATTTGATCATTTACCTAAAAAGTGTTGTTTCTTTTTAGCCGCAGCTCATCTCCCCGCTGTGCCAGGAGTTCCGTAGAGCAGGAGGTCCACGTATCAAACACGTGTGTCGTGCTGCATCTGTGGTGCTGGGGCAGCCCCGAGCCTTGGTACCGGATGACATTCCCAGGCTTAGCGCCTTGCCTCTGCATGAAAGAACCGGCATCTCCCCGTCAGACGTCACTAAAGGTACGTTTAAGTTGATCAAGATTTCAATTTCTTGTAATTTAGATAAAGTGATTTAACAAATTGCTAAATGCATAAAAAAATTAAGTGTCACTTTCAGTTGTATTGACTTAGATCTTTTATTAAAAGCAGCAAAAATGCAACTGTACGGTTGGTGTAACGCTCAATTCCTCTACCTGCAAATCCTACTATGCCATGAATTTGATTTGTCATTGGCTGTCCAGATTTTTCTTTTCGCCTATAATAAAAAGAAAATTGTGATTTTTGTTGTCAAATATAAGTCAGCACTAACAAAATTGGTGCTACAATACTAATGTGTGAATGGGTTTCGTTGCAGATGTTGGGTCTCCCTCTGAGTCAGACAGTCCTGGCCTGTCCGATCAAAAGGTCACTAAGGTCAAAAAGCCGTCAAATTTTGTGAAGCGGAAAGGACTTGGGCCATTCGGTTATCGCTCTCGCAGGTGTGGAGTTTGCAAAGGCTGCAACACTGAGGATGACTGCGGCAGGTGCATGAACTGCCTTGACAAGCCCAAGTTTGGTGGTCCCAATACCAAACGACAATGTTGCGTGTAAGTTGCCCCATTCTCGATTCTTAGTTTTCAAGGAGCGCATAGCTGATATAAAAAATCGTCATGAACACATTTTTTTTTACCTCAAGGTACAAGAGATGTGATCAAATTGAAGAGAGAAAGGCTCGCAGGCTGAGTGGAAGAACAGCACCCAAGGGTAAGTCTTCCCTTGAGGAAGCTAGCAACATTTTTTCTGTGTTTCATTTTGAACATTATGCTCGTCAGCTCCTTACAAACCTCTTTTCTCTTAGGTTCCTCCAAGCGACGGCGATCCTCTCCCAGCGGGGGTCATTCGAGTAATGACGAAGGGAACGATGGGGCTGCAGACTCACCATCTGGTCTCCACGGTGATGGCAGCAGTCCTTCAGTGCGGAAGCAGCCAAAGCGAGTTGTGAAACCCAGAGTCTACTTCGACCTGGTGGACTACGATTCTGATCTAGACGACAAAGCTGTCCAAAACTCTGCATCACCTGCCAGGAAAAGAGGCGGCGGGCCTCGATTTAGTCAAGGTAAAAGATTATTTTAGGTAGCGGGTGAGACTGATGATTCATTCATGATCTGTGTCATTATTTTTAACACCATCAGTAACAAATCTCTGCTCTCATATGATTCTAAAACATGCTTAAACTGTACAGGTTTTATTTGGTAATAAGCACATTAGGTATCTGCTTGTATAACTCAAAATGATAACACTGCCTTTTTCTGCTGTAGATTTTGTGTCCTTGGACGGGTTTCTTGGAGACATTTCGGACGAGGAAATCAGGCATCGGAAGTCCAGCTCACACCGTGTACCATCTGGCCGACGTAAACCTGAGAAGGTGGTTATTTCAAACTCTCTGATCATTGCTAACGCCTTCGTAAGCCAACACTGTTTGCAGATTGTGTTCATATGTTACATTTAATACATTCTGTCACTGTAAGTGTCAAGGCTGTGCAGAAGTTTTAAAAGGTCCGTCGTCAAGCTTTGACACCCAGTGGTGCTTGAATTAGTAACATATTGTCACAGTTGCAGGCCACTGTTTTGCCAATTTGTCTCAGCACATGCAGTTCTGTTTAGTTACTGCCAGCCCAGCCTTTGACATGCTGTAGCTGACCACCTACTCATAGTTTCCTGTTTCTTTTGCAAAACTGCAATCTATAAATGACATCCTGTTCACCCAAAATAATTATCTGCCTGCTAGTAGCAAACTGTTTAGTTCCAGTTCTTGCTCAGACTGCAGTTAATAGAGGTGACTTCCATATTAATCAAACCTTCATTTTTGAAAAGTGAACTTATTTTGAAATAGCATCACAGAAAACAGAAATGATGCATCTGTCACTGGTATTTAAACATGTTTAATGCCTCACACAACCACACACTTGATGATTAGATAAACAATGTCAACATGTTCTTGTTTTGTTTGTCTCTCAGGGTCCTTTGGAGCAGACGCCCCCCAGCGTCCTGGCTGCCCTGGCCCATGGGTTTGAGGAGAGAGATGTTGAGTCATCTAAACCTACTCACAAAATCAGGGTTGATTTCAAGGTACGCCACTTGTTACAGTGCATCACTTATATTAAGATACTAACACACATAATGTTCAGGGCTTACAACAGCTGCATAGTTCTTACTTTTGGTGAAATTCAATCTGGAAAAGAAGGCATCTATGCCATGAAATATAATCAGGGGTAAAAAAAAAGAAACACATTTGATTGCTTGTTACGATGCTCATTCTAAAAGTTAAATTTTTCTGTTGATGTAACACCTTTTGTCCACTAGAGGTCACTCTAATAACATGATTCCAATCAGTGTACTGCAGGACTTCTGAATGGCTGAATGAATTATGCATCACCAAATAGTTCGCCTGTTTTTGTCATGTATAAAAAGTGTAGACCTTGCTTACTTCTGTGGAAAAACAACATGATGTGAATTCCCACCTATTGACTACTGTAAGAAATTGTAGCTGTTGTGTATGCTAACTTCTTTCTTGTGTTCAGGAGGACTGTACCTTGGAGAATGTGTGGAACATGGGTGGTTTGAGTATACTGACCTCGGCACCACTGATGCCACCCTATGTCTGCTTCCTTTGTGCCAGTAAAGGGCAACAAGAGGTCACTACTTTATACCTTTTCTCTTTATTACTTATTAAAACTCCCACCATCCTAGAATTTTGTAGAGCTAGTTATATTGAAGGTCCTGTTGTGTTGTAGTAAAACATGAAACCAAATTTGAGTGTGAATGCATTTAATAACCCCTTCGTTGTTTATGTGAATTTGATTTTGCAGATGCTGTATTGCCAAGTGTGCTGTGAGCCTTTCCACCAGTTTTGCCTTGATCCAGCAGATCGTCCCTCAGAGGAGAATAAAGAAAACTGGTGCTGTCGTCGCTGCAAATTTTGCTACGTGTGCGGTTGGAGAAACAAGCAGCTCAAGGTACAACCTGTTAGATTGACTTAATTTGCTCAGTTTTATTTCTCATTGATGTGTTTAAGACTTTAAGTATACTTTTTTTTTATGTCTCTCTTTAGCCGTTGTTGGAGTGTGAGCGATGCCAGAACTGTTATCACACGTCCTGTCTGGGGCCAAACTATCCCAAACAAAACAAGAAGAGGAAAGCTTGGGTGCGGTCATGTCTCTTAAAAATACATTTATTAGTTTTTAACTTTCAAGTCTGGTTTATATTTCTGCATTAACTCTACGCCGTGGTGGCTGATGATTTTGTGAGCACTACATACTTGTGCATCAGAGAGTCCATGTTCCTCTGCAATACTCCAACCAAATGTTAGTTGGCAGTGCAATTTCTATACTAGTCGTATGGAACAGCCTGGAGCTGATAAAAGTTTAGCAGCTGTTGATCATACTGCAAATATTGCCAGAAAATTGACAGCAAATGCACAGAAATTCCCATGCTTCCCAGCGGACCAATCACAGAGCTTGCCATTTGCTTGGTTTCAACGCGTAGTCACATTTTTGAGGGGGTGCAGGTCAGATTCAATGAAGTATAAAAGAGTCTTTTGAGTGTGCTGGGTTCTCCTTTCATTGATCGCTGGTCCTAATATGAGCGATTTCTGTGCAGGTTTGTATGACATGCATCAGGTGTAAAAGTTGCGGTGTCACTCCTGGGAAAAGTTGGGACACTGACTGGAACCACGAGAAAGGACTCTGTCCTGACTGCTCAAAGCTCTATGAACTGGGTGAGAATCCCCCCCCCCCCGATACATACTGTGATATAATTTCTTATCCACAAGCATTGTGTGCTAATACTTTCTTAATCCTCTTCTCCTGTTAGGTAACTACTGTCCAATCTGCTTCAAGTGCTACGAGGACAATGACTACGACAGTCAAATGATGCAGTGTGGTACCTGTAACCACTGGGTACACGCCAAGTGTGAAGATCTAACAGGTGTTTGTTTAGAAATATTCAATATTGAAGATGAGGGAGACCTCAATGTGCTTTTGAGAACAATAGGAACTTATCGCATAATAACGTGTCAGATCTCAAGTTTTTGAACCTTAATTTTCTAATCTAAAATTCTCAAAATCTCCATGAAAAGCCTCAGTGACAGTTTTCTCGTGAGTTCTTTCAGAAAAAAAAGATGTAGTTATTTAAAAAGTTGTAAATTAGAATGCATTGCATTTCACAGCTAAATGTCCTGTCTTCTTGTTCAACTCTTTCAGATGAGCTGTATGAGATCCTGTCCAGTTTGCCAGAGAGCGTAGTGTATTCATGTCGGCCGTGCAGTGTGACTCAGCCCAGTGCCTGGAGAGAGCTGCTCAACATCGAGCTCAGGTCCGGGGTGGAAAAAGTGCTCGCTTGCCTGCTCTCCTCCACGCTCACCCAGCATCTTGTTACCTGTTCACAGGTAAGCTTTCTTTTAATGAGTGAAATGTACCACTTGATAGATGAATCAATCACATGATGTGTATACAGAACGGAAGTCTGCAGCCAAAACTTAATTAATATTGAATGTAGGTGCTTGTGACTGTGCATCATTGGTTTTCATACTGATTCAGAGTGTTTATCATGTTCTGGTTTCTGCTGCAGTGTGAGAAGTTGGTAGATCGTGACAGTGGAACAGAAGGACAGCCTGCCTGTGACCTCCGAGCTGTCGGCAAGAAGTTTGACAAAGGCCTTTATACCACGTTGGTGAGTAAATGACCTTCTATTCCCTCTCTGAGCACTTGATATTTTTGTCCCTCATGGTGTGTAATGTTTCATCAGAGAAAAAAAAAAAGGGATGGTTTGTGTGATAGATTATTTCGATGATTAAGCTGCTGGAAATTTTCTCTAAACAATGTCAGAAAAGACTTGTGAAGAAAGTCAAAAATTCCCTAAGTTTAAACGAGATATTCAATTAGCTTCTTTTACCAAACAAGAGCACAAAACTCAAAACAGTAGACAGTTTTGCATATTAGGAACTGGAACCTACAAATGTTGAACAATTTTGCTTTAAAACACATTTTTTAAGTATGGATTGTTTAAAAAATGATTACTTCTGATTGACCAAAAGTCAGTTTTTCATCAGATTAGAAAAAATTCTCCGTTGTTTATGACCTTTCTTTTGTGCTAAAACTTCAAAGACATTGGAAGTTTTATATATATAGTTAAATAATAAGATGTCCCTAGAAAAGAATAACTAGAATTTTGAAATTTGACCCCTTACTTATTTTTCTAGAGAGTCAAAGATTAGGCACCCACCCAGTCTCCCAATTCACTGTCCTGTATCATCATATGATGCTCAGATGTTGTATGTGAGAATTGTCTCCAATAGTCCAGGATCTAGTTCTGAAAGGAATCATCATACCACTGAAGTAGTAAATAAACAAAAAAAAACATGTTTTTGTTTCTTTGTAAAGAAAATGTTCCACGAAGATGTGGTTCAGGTCGTACGAAAGAGGCTTGAACAAGAGGAGGATCTTCCAGAGGAGCAGAGACTCACTGCCTTGGCCCGCTCGTACTACTTAAAGGTACATCAAAGTCGAAAGTTGAGAAATGTCTTTTACATTATCTTTTTTCCAGCGAATGAGAGTTTGAATAACTGTGAATTGAATCTATGAAATCATGTAAAATGCAGATAATGTCATAATTGACCGCTGTGATTTCTCTCTGTAGCTCCTTGAGGAAGTATTTAACTGGTTTAACAGCCAAGACCCAAAGGTGTGGAACCCCTGTACCAAAGACTTGCCCATGTGAGTGATCATTACTAGTTTTTGTTCATACATACATTTGAGAATTTTCCATGCCACTGAAGTACTATCTGGAGATAGTATTGTATCACAATTAAAGATTTGGTATACTACATGTCTACTTGATGTACTGAAAATTCGGCTCGGATTTTTTAATAATTAAAAGTGATATTTAAAAGCTGTAAAAATCTTGTATCGTTCCTTTAATAGGGGTATGCTGTCGCATGCTGTTCATCCTCCCACAACCGAGCATGTTTACGCGCAGTGGCAGGAGAGAGAGGAGCTCCCCTCAGCGGCTCCTCTGGGGGTCCTGCAGGAGGACAACGGACAAAGCTTAGACGTAAAGGAAGAGGAAGCTGTTTCTCCGATGTCTGGGGAGCCAACAAGGAACCACTTCTATACCAGCAGGGCTGTGCGGCTTAAATTCAAAGGTAATGCTTTGGATTAACGAAGAAAAATCAATACACTTCACAACATTCGCAGCTGCTTAAGTCCATACTTTGTTTACACAGGGAGACGGGGCCGTCTTTCAAAAACTGATTTCGACACTGGATGGTCCAAAGATGATGAGAGACAGTGCTCTTTGTGCCAAAAATATGGAGACCTTAAACCTAACGTAAGTAATGCATTTTTCCTGGAAATCAGAAGTTGTCTTTGTACAAAGAAAGGGGATGGGAAGAAATGACTTTGACATTGTTTTGCTTCCTCTGTGTTGTGTTACAGGAAGCTGGCAGGTTGCTGTTTTTGGGCCAAAATGAGTGGGCACATGTCAACTGCTGTCTGTGGTCAGCTGAGGTCTTTGAAGAGGACAACGGGTCTCTACTACACGTGCACAGTGCTGTCACAAGGGGGCGCTTAATGGTTGGTTGTTTATCTGTGCTAGTTTGAATTCACCTGTTACTTAATGAAATGTATGACTAATAACCTGAGTTTAATTGAGAGTTATACATGTATAGTGTAATTTTTCTAATGAACCTGAATGCCTTCTTACATGTTTTTCTGTTCCTTTTATTGCTTAAACTCTTGACACTTCCTTCTTTCCCCCCCATCAATCCAAACCCCTTCCCTTTTAGCGATGTGAGCGCTGCAACCAGACGGGTGCCACAGTGGGCTGCTGCCTGACATCTTGTCAAAGTAACTACCACTTCATGTGCGCACGCTCCCGTCAGTGCGTGTTCCAGGATGATAAGAAGGTTTACTGCTACAAGCACAGACATCTCATTAGTGGCAGGGTAAAGTCCACCAACTTGTTTCTTACCATATTTGTTTGAAGGTTTGTAATTCTAGATTGTATTAACACTTGCTCTCTTTTATGATTCAGATGATAACTGGTCAAGAGTTTGAAGTGAACCGCAGGGTGTATGTGGATTTCGAGGGGATCAGTCTGCGTAGGAAGTTCTTGACTGGGCTTGAACCAGAATTGATCAACGTGATGATTGGTAAGTCTTTTTCTTCTTGCAGATTTCATATTGACTATCTATTACTTACATGAGTATGTATTTGATCAGACTGTCAATTTAATGTGTTCATTTTAGATGGTCAACGATGTAGACACACAGGGAGAGACGACTAATAAGCTGTGTTATCATTGTCTGTACAGGTTCCCTTCAGATAGACCGACTGGGCATGCTCACTGAACTTTCAGCTAACAGAGGAAAATTGTGTCCCGTGGGTTTTCAGTAAGTTATACGTATCTTTTGGAAACTCATCTATGAAGAAATTATATTTGCAGAACAGAATATGAGATTGAGATTTTTTTCTTCTTCCTCAGGTGTTCTCGTTGGTACTGGAGTACAGTGAATCCAATGCGTCGTTGCAAATACACATGTAAAATTCGAGAGGTCCGTCCTGTTGTCCCCGAGAAGCCTGTGGAGGAGATGCCTTACCAAGGAGAAAACCAGACCATCGCTCACAGCCCCTGTCCACTGCCTGGTGTGTATTTTCCCACTTAAAAACTGCAGTCCTGTAGGTAGGGTTGGGTATGTTTCAAGATGATCCTTTATTCGTCCCACAACAGGGAAATTGAAGTGTTACAGGAGCAAAACAGTATAAAGCAAACAAGCATATAAAATAGCAATTATTAAAAAGTTATTAGCAATTCAAATTAAAGAAGTAGAAATAAGCATATCTTATATACACAACTAAATAAGTAAATTTAGAAATATTTACAAAACCAGTGACGCGGGGAAAAATGTGCACAGACTTGAAGCATAGTATAAAACACTGTACAGAACAGAACTGAGAAGATGAGTAGAAAAAACGTATTGCACATGTAAGAAAAGAGGGATGGGTAATTATTGCATGTTCAATTTAACAGATTCCTGTTCTTATCAATTCCTGATTCCATTATTTTGGGAAAGTAATATAATTATGAATATTACAAGAACAAAGGTTAGCCTGACTTCATTGTCTGCCTCAAAAGTCAACTGTTACACAGATTTTTCAATTTCCCTTCATTACACATTAGGTAGTCTTTCTTATTAGGATATATCAAGGACAATCTAAATTCTATAAAGAAATAAATAAAAGAAAAATATAAAAAAAAAAATTGCAACATAAAATAATATAAATAAGGTATACACAAATAATCTTGCATTCTAAAGGCTCATGACTCTGATCTGTAACCCCTTCAGTCCAAATCTTGTCACCACACAGACTGTCATCCTCTTTCTCCTTGTTCATCTCGCCCCTTCATCTCAAAAGTGAACAGTTTGTGCACCTTTGACTCCTTGTAAAAACTAGAGGTGGAAGGGATCTCTCTGAACTTGCATTTAACAAAAATAAATTTAAATAGTTGCAGAGATGGTTTGTTTACCTCTATATAAATGCGAACGTGAGCTCAGCTGTGTCACGTCACTCTACTCATGGCGTGTTGAAATGCTGCGCCACAAGGCATGTCATGTTACGCTAGCACAGCAGGACCTGGCAGATTAGTAAAACTTTCTGTGGACTGCAGAATGCTCACTGAAGTTTAATCCTGTAAGATTTATGTCGTTATTAAAAAACGAAAAGCAGAACCAAAATGCACATGCCTTAAAGAATCCAAGAGTCTCCAAGTTGGAACCTGTTTTCTGTACCCAAGCCTACCTGTAGATGCGGAGTTACTTCATGTTGATAAAGATAAAGTAGTTTTGTTCAACCTTTTTTTAAACCTCTGCAGAAGCTGAAGCCCCAGAGATTGATATATTAGAGTCCCAAACCCCAATGGAGGAAGCCTCTGTCCCAGGACTTCCAAGCAAATCAGATCATGGTGCAAGGCCAAAGATTCCTAGCTATCCCCAAACCAGGAGACCAGCTGGAGGAATGTCTCGACCTCTGCCGTCACCAGGTAAAATTCAAACCCTCCAAGAGAAACACATTTTGATGCATTCAAAGGATCTCTAGTGTGAAACTGTTGCATTATTCTGATTTCTTTGTAGGACTAGTCCAGGTGAAGCCCCACCACATTTTAACCATAAGTGATCTGGAGGAGACTCGAAGGGTTCGTCGGCACAGCCCGCACACACAGACCACAGGCCCCCACGGTCACATGTCCCCCCCTCATCTGGGTCCTCTGAGTGGACCAATCACCCTTCGTGCTGGGAAATCGTCCCTTCCCACCTCCCCACTGTTCCCACCAGGTGCTACAGACAACCTGATGAATCCCCCCTCGTCCCGCCAAGTCGGAGGTAGAAGTGCTTCCTCGGTCCGATGCTCTGGAAATACTATAACACATAGTGCCTCGTCTTTCTTTCCTCAGTCTACCTGGCAGGACAGTGCAGGAGGCTTTTCCTCTCCAGGTCTGTCGTTCTCTTCATCGGTACATCTACCCAGAAACCGCTTGTCGTTCGATCTCAGTCAGCCAGACTCAGTAGAGGTGCCGCACAACTTCTTAGCTTCACCAGAGCCTGAAGATGTCTCTCCAGCAAACGGTACATCACCCCAGGAGGACTTAGACCAGCAGAAAGGTGAGGAAGACTTCTCCTATGGTTCTTTCCACAAGGATCCAAGTATGTGTCTTGGCCATGAGATGAGGACAGAACTGGAGATTGAAGAGACGCTCCTTAATGAAGGTGTGGCTATGAACTGTGGGGGGCAGATAGTGGTGGAAGGTGATGATCAAGAGGACTTTTGGGGAAAACCCCCAGAGGTACACAAGAGAAAGGGTCTTGTTGCCAGTCTGCCACGATCTGCAGCCTCAGCCAGGGACGACGTGGGCAACACCTCCTCGGATGATGATATGGAGCATTATTTCGACTTCTCGCGGACAATAGTCAGCTGTCCAAGCTCAAAAGATCATTCCAAGTCTCCCTCCTCACCTTCATCCCGGCCTTTGGCTCAGCTGGACGGCGTGGATGACGGAACAGAGAGTGATGCGAGTATGCTCACCAACGATGATGCTCAGAAAGTTGAAGGTTCTCGTCCTGCTCAAATACAAGCTAAAAATCTAAACAACAAAAGTATCCCTGATTTGGAAAATCCAACTGATAAACAGGCCGTCCAGAGTCTGTCCCTGGAAACATCATCCAATGATAAAATATCAGCAGCCAGCAGAAATCCTACAGATAGTTCACCTCAAGACCCACAGAAGTCTAGAAACTCTACGCTCGTAGAGGAAACATCTGATCATCTTGTGGTGAAACAGGAAACCGTGCTTCCTGCTTCAGTTCCTGCTCTTTCTAACATGCTCACAAAGGTGCCTGAAAAATTGTTGTCAGAGGAGCAAGAATCCAATTTAGCAAATGCCTCTGAAACGCCTCTCATTCTTGAGGGACATGAGTCCAGTCCGCATACAACCAAGATGTTAGATGCCCAACAGTCAGATGTTTGCAAACCCCCGAGCTCAGAGCCCGGCAGTAGCCACTCAGTGTCACCAGAGGGCTCTACTGTGTCACAGACGAACCACTTACCAGCAGAGGAACCCTCATCCGTGACTGCTGCAGAAAAAAGTCAGGGCCTGCTCGATCTTCTTAAGCCCTCCACTTTAGTGCCCACAGACACACAAAACCCCCCTCAAGGCCTCGGAGACTCACTGCAGATGTATTCTTGTATACCAGGAATAAGTCACCCGCCTTCTACAAGCATTACACTTCAGCAAGTAACATCAGAAGAGTCATCAAGCTTCCCCTCCGCAGAGCCAACCAAACTAACCACCCTCACTCCAGTTGGAGACATGACACAAGCACTGCTGAATGTTGCCCCACTGAATGATCCGGTGTTGTCAGCTACGCCAGGCACCAGTTTCCCTACAGGGACCTGTAGAACCGTCTCTCTACCTATCATCTCCACTCAAACACAGCCATTGGGTTCTACAGGCGTTACAATTGTTTCGTCCTCTGCGCCAATACAGGCTCTTTCTGGACTTCCAATGCATGTTTCAGTAGCTCACACGCCAGTCCAAACCACTTCAACCCCGGTGATCTTGAATGGTTACAGCTCGTCAACGCTGCAGAAGGATGTTTCATCTGGTCACACAATCTCCATCAACTTTTCAACACCCAGACCCACACCAGAACCCCAACAGCCAGTAGTTCACCCAGCTTTGCCCGGGCACGCTATCCTCACTGTGAAGGAGGTGGGAGGCCCCAATGTGGATCCCACGCCTCATGTCCTGCTGGTCAACCGCCTCGGGCAGATCTTTGTGAAAAACCCAGAGAGCAACACCTTTCAGCTTCCTACCCCCAACTCCCCGTCCTACAACTGTGTCACCCAGATCGCCAGCCTCCTGCAAAGCAACGCACTGTCAGCCACACTCGCTGCAGCTGGGAATTTCAGCTCTCCATTGCCTGGTGCCAACGTAGCTACAGCGGGTCCTCCACCGGTTACACCTGTAGCTCAGAACCCAACCACAATAACACAGCTGCTGACTCACAACAGCAACGGGGCAGTGGCTTCAGTTAATGTGAAGAAGCAGAGAAAGACTGCTAAACCACCAAAAGATGAAGGTGCAGAAGTGAAGAAAACAAAGAAGAAGAAAGAGTCCAATGCAAGCAGAAAATCCAAGTCCTCCAAGAACTCAGGGCAGTCCACTCTGTCAACTGAGACTCCTCCCATGACCCCTGCCGAAAGTGCTCAAGCAATTATCAACCAAGCAATGGCGAGTAACTATACCCCTAAGTGGAGCGGGCTACAGACACTGAGCCCTTCTTCCCTGGTTCTTCCACCTGGTCTTCTGATTGAACCGGAGCCCCCAGCGTCACCTCGCATTACATCACCTACACCAGCACCAGCACCGGCTCCAGCGTCCCGCCCTCGCACCCACGTCCGTATGAAGAGGGTGTCTTCACTTTCCGATCGCATTGTCACAAAGAAGTCCAAGGTGGACTTCCTGAAACCAGAGCCCATCAGTGAGGACGAGGAACATCGCAGACCCACCTTTCAAAGCATCTCCAGCAGGGCTTCAGGAGTCCGCATCAAGACCCCGACAGTGAAAGGAGTGCTGAACCTGGATGAGCTGAAGGAGGAGCATATAAGTGATTCTGAGAGCTCAGGGTAAGATTTCACTTACTTTGAAAAGGGATTCAGAAAAGCATGTAACCTGCTTATTTAAAGTGTATTTAACTCAAGAAAAGAACATTTTGTGGCTAGTACACATACTACAGAGAGTTGTCTGAGTTCTGTGTGTGAAGTAACTACTCAATCTACAGCAAAGTCACTTTTTTTGACTAATGGGCATTAAAATTGTAATCACACAACTTTTGTGTCTTCTCCCTTCTCAGATCAGAGCCTTGGGATTACATGCCTTCAGGAGGTCAGGGAGAACATGGCAGTCAGCAGGCTTGGGAACCAGTGGGGCACAGCACCCTGACGGATTGGAAGAAATATTCTGGTAGGTTTAGCTGCTTATGTCAACCACTTCTGCTCATACAGTAATGATTCCAATGCAGTGACACTGTTTTTTATTTTGTAACATAAATTGTGTTGATTATTTTTTAGGTGCTGCATCTACATCTGATGATGAACCACTGTCACCTGATGAGGATGAGAAAGGTCCAGTTAATAGAGACCAGCCACACTTGAGATTTGAAATAACCAGCGATGATGGTTTCAGTGTAGAGGCAGACAGTATTGAGGGTAAGACTAATTTTTTGTTAAAATACTCCTCTAAAATGTCTTCAAATGACTATGACTCTCTTTATACGTCAAATCTTCATCATTCTCCCACTTCTCCGTCCCTGCAGTGGCCTGGAAAGCAGTCATAGACGGGGTGCAGGAGGCACGAGCAATCGCACGCTTGAGACCGTTAACATTTCAGAGGATCACTGGAGCTCGTATGGTGGGTCTGGTCCATGATGCGGTGGTGTTTCTACTGGAGCAACTCCAAGGAGCCCATCGCTGTCAGCGGCACAGCTTCCGTTTCTTCAAACAGTTCAGTCAGGAGGACGACCTCCCTGTCAATCCCAGCGGCTGTGCACGCTCTGAGCTGTACCTTAGGTATGTAGAAGAAGTACAGCTGCAGTGTACAAAAAGACACAGCTGTGCACTTTAAGGTTATATCTTTAACTTTGTTGGTAACAAAAAGGAGGATTTTTTCAATCTCAACCTGCAGATTTAAAAAGGAGGAACTGAACGTATTCCAAAGTAATGTGAGAAGACTCAGTTAGCTGACAGATAGAAACTCAGATGGGTTGCAGCGGTAAAAGTAAGAGGTTGTTTTGATGGACCGTGTTTTGGTATCGTGGGAGACTGTGAGTTCCTCCTATTAATGCATGGTTTTGGTGCTATGTCTTGAAAGTGAACAATCTACTTCCGCTTTTGAAAGTCATTCAGCTGTCAGTCAGCACTTCATCAGGATCGTTGCTTAACCCTCAATCATTACAAACCTTTGGGGACAATGAATCATTGCGTGAAAGATTACATTGGCTGAGTTGTGTTATTCCGCTCATGAATTGTCAAAAGATCAGACACATAGGAGGTAAGGGGGTATAGCAGGACGCGCAGCTGAGTGTCTAATGAGAAGGAAATCTGCAGGTACGTCATGTGGATGTAGTGAGAGGTGAACAGAATCAAAAGAGAAAATTAGGTGAGCAAATCAGTTAGTTGGAGAACAAATGAAGTACATTTAATCCAACAACTAACTCATAATAATAACTATTCTATAATAATCTTAATAAATAGATGACACAATGTAATATAAATAATACAAATTCAATATTTATACCCCACCACGGCCACATGGATGTGTTTTCTTAATCAAGTATTATTAACACTGAATATACTTTGAACATGTGCAAGCTCGAACATGCAAGACAACTCTGTCACCCAGATCACCAGCCTTCTGCAAAGTAACGCACTGCCAGCCACACCAGCTGCAGCTGGTATTATTAGCTACAGAGACTGCACTGTCCACGTTTTTACAGAAGGTATCCATTGCGCGTTCACACATTTTCAAAAAGCTACCTTTTCATTTTTCACAGATTCTTTACAGGTTTTTATCAGCAGTCAATTTATCATGCACAGGGATGATACATTTCCATAGTTTCAGTAATCACATGAAGTCCAAACATTAGGTCATTTGGGGCTGATATCAGATCAGCTGTGATCTGTTGCATCATTTCCTGTACCAGTCCTGCATTTAACACCTCTTCTCTTTCCATCGAAATGACTTCAAAGTTGATGAAATGTTGTATTACACATAATGAATAATGGTTGATGTTTGAACTATTTCTTTTCTTATCGAATGTATTGACGGATGTTTTCATAAACGTCTCAATCTGATATCATGTTCTCTTTCTCTTAACAGGAAATCAACATTTGACATTTTTAACTTCCTGGCTTCTCAGCACCGACAGCTTCCTGACATTGGGCCTTATGATGATGAGGAGGATGAAGTTCTTTTAAAGTCTACACGGTGAGGTTTCACATATGTAGTTGTCTATTTTTTGTGTTGCCTGAATTAAAAAATAGTCAAAGTATTTTTATAAGCACCTTGCTGTCCATATATTTTAGAATATTTTAACAATTTAGCCTTTTTTTCAGTTTTGCTGAATGTTTTTTGGTGAATTATAATCTGCTCTTCCTCTTAGACGGGCCACCAGTTTGGAACTACCTATGGCCATGCGCTTCAGACATCTGGAAAGGACATCCAAGGAGGCTGTTGGGGTGTACAGGTGAGCACAGAACTACATCAGCAGTGTCAGTGCATTATTGTAATATATCTTTTCGAGGGAGGACCTGTTTGTGGAAACATTTTTTGTTTGAAAAAAATTAAGTGAACTGATTCTGCTGAATGATTGACACAAGCATGGAAAGTAAAACACAGAAGAGCCAGCAAAACAAGTAGTCTATTGTGTCTGAACAGGGCAAGTCGAGGACATTATGAAAACAGTTTGAGAAAATGATTGAAGAGTTCTGATCTGAATCTGGATCATCATCAAACAGTGTCGTAGTTCTGGAGATAACTTCATTCTGTAGAACTGTAAGACTGAATGAGGGTAACTCTTGTAATGGCAATTTCTTGTTTAGGTTATGTTGTCAGTGTGATGGATGAAATAATCTTATGGAGAAACAAATGGTTGTCTTTAACTCATCTCAACTTTATTTATATAGAACCTTTCATACATAAAAATATGCAGCCCAAAGTTCTTCACAGAATAACAGAGAGACAGAAAACAACAGCAATGGTAAAATTATAAAAGGCATGATTATAAATAAAATACTTAGAAATACAGTAAAATTAATAAAATAAGTAATAGAGGAAAGAAAAGTTCCAAATAAGGTAGAGTTAACAAGATCAGATGAATACAAGAAATAAATAGATAAATAAATAATTAAATAAGATAAATATATCTTAGAAAGCAACTTTGATTATTCAGAAAAGCGCAATATAAATCCTATAAATTATTATTATTTATTATTATAATGATTAAAATGATTATACAAATAATAATGCAGTCCAGGGCTAAAAATAAATTACATCAAATCAAAAGCTAGATTAAAAAGGTAAGTCTTAAGTTTACTTTTAAAAACACCCAGAGAGCTTGCTGTTTTAATGTCCAGAGGCAGAGAGTTCCACAGCTAGGGGCGCAAAAAACCAGAAAGCTCTCCGGCCGGTGCCTGTGTGAGACACACAAGGAACATTTAAAAAGGAAGCATTCGAGGACCGCAGTGATCGGGTTGGAACATTAAATGACAGGAGATCAGTGATGTATGGAGGAGCAAGGCTGTTAAGAGCTTTAAAAACAAGTAAAATAACTTTAAAATCAATTCTAAAAGAAACAGGGAGCCAGTGCAGAGTTTTAAGAAGAAGAGTTATGTAATCAGTTTTCTTTTTCCTTGTTAAAACTCTGGCAGCAGCGTTTTGAAGTTGAGCCTTTATTATCAACACTCTTTGCAAAGAGGGAGAAAACAAGTGAGCTTCTCTCAGTTGAAGTCAGATGTCTTGTGCCCCAAAGTGTGAGCTCAAACAGCATATATCAGAAGAAAACAGGTGTGGCACATTGACAGGAAGCTCTCTCAAAAAAGGGGAATATTCTATAGTCTAACAATGATCATTGGCCAAGTAAAAAACAGGACACATGAGAGCACAACAGCATACGTAAGCAAGCTACGTTGCGAAAGCTTGGATGGTAGTACAAGAAACTTCCTGTCTGCGACCTTGGAGGAATCTGCTGTTTCCATCAAACCCTCCCGTCTGCGACCTTGGAGAAACTTCCCCTGCTACAGTTTCTATCACTCTAACACAAACATGAGAAAACATCTAACTCAGTAACTTTCCACCACACTCTTCTGGAAAGGAGCAGCTCTTTAAAAAATGTGATGGCTAAACTTGATATCAGAATGTGTTGGGAAAATTATTCTGAAAGTTGGAATCCCATAATATCCCTGTAGATTGTCCCATGGTCCAACTGTGAGACACAGGGTCCTGTTTTTTATCCCACCCTCATAGCTGAGGTCAACACAGACGAGGCGTAACACTAACGTAACCCTTTGGCTCTATTTCATCCTGATGCTCAGCGGCGCAATTACACTCACGATCTAAACTAAATGACCTAAACTGTGATGAAACTTGATGGTCTAAAAAACAAGCTGAGGTCACAGTACTGACATGTCCACACCCTCATGACTGAAACTCGTCTAAACTGTATATCGGCCCATTTCAACCCTCATCAGCAAGAGTTTGAGGACAAATAACATCCAGACATTTCATAGCATGATTAACTAATTTGGTGCTGTTTTGTGTGTGTGTGTGTGTGTGTGTGTGTGTGTGTGTGTGTGTGTGTGTGTGTGTGTGTGTGTGTGTGTGTGTGTGTGTGTGTGTGTGTGTGTGTGTGTGTGTGTGTGTGTGTGTGTGTGTGTGTGTGTGTGTGTGTGTGTGTGTGTTTTGCAGGTCTGCTATCCATGGGCGTGGTCTGTTCTGCAAGAGGAACATTGAAGCAGGAGAGATGGTGATCGAATACGCTGGCATCGTCATTCGCGCAGTTCTCACTGACAAAAGGGAGAAGTACTACGATGGCAAGGTGGGTCAGGTTTACATGTTCTTGTTCTGTTATCTGCAACAACTGAGGGTTAAACTTGTGTGCGGTCAGAAGATGTCTAAACATGTTGTTGTTGTTGACTCCTCCACAGGGGATTGGCTGCTACATGTTCCGCATTGATGACTTTGACGTGGTGGACGCGACCATGCACGGCAACGCAGCGAGATTCATCAACCACTCCTGCGAGCCGAACTGCTACTCCCGGGTGATCAACGTGGAGGGTCGGAAGCACATCGTCATTTTCGCCCTGAGGAAGATCTACAGAGGGGAGGAGCTCACCTACGACTACAAGTTCCCCATCGAGGACGCCAGCAACAAACTCGGTTGCAACTGCGGGGCCCGGCGATGCCGTCGTTTCCTGAACTGAGGCGTGTTTCTTGCAAGGAAAAGAAGAGCAGCCTCTTTACTAGTAAGCCTTAAATGAAGGTGGCACTGGATTGGGCTTGGGCAGTGAGCAGTCTGCACAGCAGGGGAAAAAGCCACTACGAGACTGGTCAGGAAGAGGTGAAATGTTGACCATTTGGGGGATTTGGAATAGCAGAAGAGGAGGGGACCTGCACAGATAATGCATTAACTCGTTCACAAGGTACTTCTGTTTGTAAAGAATCCAGATGTACAGCTGGAACAGCAGCGTCACCACAGAAAAGGAAGTGGTTTTATCGTTCATGAGAGCAAGACATTTAAATAGAAACTCACAGTGAGGGGGGTTTCTCAACAGAGTTTATTCGATTAACACGTCAAGCCTTATCTGTTGAATAATTGTTCAAAAAAACATCTGTTTTATTCATTTCTGAGGAGAGGATCTCTGTCTGTGGTACACTAGTGATGAAGATTGCTCCATCCTCCAGTTTGACACATTACAGCCCTCTCCATGTCGCGCTGAGGTCAGTTTATGAGCCATACATTTACCCAAACCTTCGTTTTATCTTAAACTTCACACTTCTCCTGTTGTAGATATTTTGTTTTCCTTTTTAAGATTTTATTTTTTCACGAATAACAAAACAACCATGGTGCTAAGCTTTGAAAAAAACATCTTTAAAGTCGTCAGTTAATTCAACATGTTCTGTAAATCAGGAATTTTTGAGCTGTTAATTCATCCTGCTGAGGCCGTTCTTCTTAAATTCACGCACTCAAGCAGCACTGTCATGATCATCAGAAAATAAAGTGTCTTCTTAGTTTCACACTTTACATCATGGGTTAGCTATTTTCAGCCGCACTATTCCTGAGTTTAGGTTTAAATAGTGTTGTAAAGTAACGGTTTAAATCATTAACAAACAGTGTCATATTTCTAAAGACAGAGACATGTCTTTTGTTTGTTTCTTGATGTACAGTGTATGTAGCAAACACTACCCAAGCCAAAAGTGAAGAGTTGTGATGAATATCAGTTTTTTTTTAATATATATTTTATTACTGTCATGGCAGATGTGCATTACCTATTGCAATAAGACTTTGCTAACCTAAAGTTGCACATAAATAACCATCAAACATTCAAATTATCAACATCTTTTTGATCCTGCTACAGTTTATCTCTTAATCAGGGAAAGCACTGGTAAAAAGCATCGCCACTGACTGTGTGTGTTCGGCTCCGGCTCCAGGTTTATCGGGAACACAGACTTTTCTGAATGTTGCTGTTGCAGAAAACGTTCAGTCTAACATGGGGCTGGGAGACGCACTCAGCACCTTATAATGACCTTTAATGTTGTTCTTAGTCAATGTTCAGTGCTGTCATTGAAAAGGCTAATCTAATTCACACTGTTCAAATTGGTAGTTCTATTTATTCATGTTTTGATCTTTATTTTTAATGGTAAAAGGTTGTGCTTTGTAAAAATGGTGGCGGTCTAGTGTATCAGGAGATCACCCCCGTATATATCCTTTTTGTTCCCTCTTTTTTTTTTTTTTTTTAAATGATGTCCTTTGTTTCACTAATTTACTTGAATTTTCTTTAGGGGCAGTTCTGTCATGTATTTAAGCCTTCCTGACAAATTGTTCCAAAGCAGGTATTTTTAAAGAGTCCTTTTTTTGTTTAGTGGTAGATAACTGACGGTCTTAGAATCAGCCACAGGACTGAAGTGAGCACTGTTGCCTCCCCAAACCTTGATTTGTCCCCTTTCTCTTCAAACCCTGATTTCCATCATGTTTAGTCTTCATCTTAATCCTCTTTCCTTCTTGCATGTCCAATCACTGGGGTGGAGCCCAGGTAAACTTGTGTCAATCATCCAGCTGACAACAAGAGTAGAGTCACTCCCAACTCCTTTGCAAGGATTCTACCTCAGCTGTTTACACAGATGTTTGGGAATACTGATGCAAAAAGAGAGGATGATAATTTAAGAGTGGCTTGGTTTTAATGTCCTGCAGAACTAGTGTGTATGTGTGAATGTGAATGTACGTGTGTTTGTTGGTCATCTTGTGTGTGTGTTTGCAATGAAGGATGCAAAGCACTAGTCAAAACCTTAAGTTATCATGACCATCTCTCCCAGAATCTGTTAAAAAAAGCTGTATGTTATATATACACACATAGATATAAATATAAATAACTGAATCTATATATATAAAGTAGGGTTATTTTAAAGTAAGTGTATAAAAGACAAAAATGAGAAAATATGTGATCTTTAAATTTACGTCTTTGTTACAATGTACAAATAAACCTTGAGTTTGTAAATATTTGTATACATATTTCTAAACCTGTTTAATTTTTCTATGCACTTTTTTATTTATAATGTCATTTGCTTAATAAAGATGTTAAGATGTTTGAACAATTTCATTTTTATTATAAAGAGTCAGAGTAGAAAATGCGTTGGTAATGTAAAGCAATAAACATGTATGTTTAAAGAGGCTTTTTTTAAAAAAACATCAGGCTTTTAGAAGTGATTTTTTTGTGTAATATTCAATATATCATGTACATTTATAATGTCAAACAGTTGATACACATGTTGTAAAAAAAAAAGAAAAGGATATGAATAAATCTAAGAGCTGTCATGTACAAGGGCCTTATGTGGACATGCATCCAAATATTTAATTTACTCTTGTTCCGTGATAACGAGTCAATTCTGGTTGTTTTCTCAATATTTAACATTTTTTTCCTTTTATTCTCAGCAGAATTAAGCAGTTTTTCCCACTTTAACAGATACAGTTGCCTCATCTTGTTATAACAAAGCCTGATCTCTCCTGATAATGGTATCATTATCTGGGGATCTAGTAAACAAAACATAAGGCTGGTTGCTGTGAAAGGCCAAACCCTGCTGCTACGCTGCTGTTGACCACATTAATGAGGTAGTCCTTAGTTTAACCTTTTTTTATGTTTCAGTTATGTTAAGTTCAGATTTCAAGAAAACGATAGACAGTAACTTGTCATCGTGAAACAAAGTAAATGGATGCATGTCTTCTCAGGGCTCCTGCAGCCATGGATTTAATGACAGAAAAAAGGAAAGGAGTGATTCACATTTAGAAAAATAATATCACTTCATCTCTTTGTGTTTATAAACCATTTGAGTGCAAAAAAAAGAAGCTGCATACAGGTGGCTATATATTTTCCTGTCATAGACATTGCTTGTATGAATGCTGACAACACAAAAAAGTCATGTTGAATCAGCCACCAGGGCTCACAAGAAGACAAATCTAAAGGAAATTAGGGACACCCTGACTTTCGGTCTCAGTTCAGGTCAGTTTCAAACACTGTCTTTCAGGGCTTACCACAAACATGAGGTATTTAGCCAGGAAGACCAAGATCTACCACCAACCTCTGAGAAAATACCATAAAAGCCCAATTCGGTGGCTTCTGGTATATTTGAATACTGCTTTTCTATTATATACATACACTTATGTTCTTATTACATAACAAGTGAGTGCTTCTAGAATGTTCAGGATAAGCAGGTCATAAGTTGTTGTTTGAAATGCTTTATTAAAACCAGTTTTAGAAAGTAGCTGGCTGTAGTTCAATGAGTAAATGGCTTTATAACCTTCAGCGCAGAAGCACTGAGGTTGCAAAGTGGCCTCTGTAGCTAGTGACCTGATGCGCCTGTGGTGTGGCTGCCTATGTCTCCCCTAAATCAGCAGCAGGTATCTTTCTCTATCGACATGTCAGGCCTCCGCTGCTTTTTTTATGATCAGTTTTTAAATAGTCTTACATTATCATGTTTGAAAACTGTCAAATATTGTTTTATGACTACACTTCTGAAAAATAATTTGCCTACTGTATTGAAAGTTAGCAAAAGGGACTGCATGAAAAAGTAGTCCTCATATTATATCTTATTACACTATCAAAGCATAAATGTTAGCTTGAAAGTTATCTGGTGGATTATCTGCTGTCTTTCTAAATAATTGTTTTACTTTTCCTTCACAAACCAGTGCCCCATCTGGTCTCCGTGGTGCTGCTAGATCTGTTCTGCGATCGAAGTATTTGAAGGTTGGAGGAATGCTAAACAGCCATCTCACAAGGTCTGATTTTGGCGAGGACAGCAATGGTGTCGTTGCGGTCCATCTGTCTGAGCAACTTAGTCAGGTGCCCCACCGTCCAGTCGGGGTGCCTGCTGGTGACCCCCTCCAACACGGCCTTCAGAGGGCTCTTACTGTCCTTCATTGAGTAAGTGTAGGTGATCCAAGTGGAGGGGAAGGAGAGAAGGGATGCCAGATGTTTGGTGTTTTTCACTCCGTGGCTTTCGGGATCCAACAAAATCATCAGCTCTTCCAAAACATCCAGGTTGTCCAAAACTGTCTGTAATGGTGCTGACAGGACGGCAGGACCTGTACAGAGGATGACACGAGCAGTTTGAGGTTTAAGAGCGCTGCTATAATATAGGCATACAGCCTATCAGCTTTGAAGGTTGATATTTATTTTTTGATTACACTATATTATGGAATTTATTTGTCTTATTAGCAAACTATGTATTTAGAACTGAAATATACACCACGTTATATAATAATAATAATAATAATGTATATTTTTTATTTATAGAGCGCTTTCAGTCAAAGTGCTTTACAAAGCTTAAAAACAAATAACACAAAAAGACACAACACACCATTAGAAACATCAGCAGCAAACAACAGTAAACAGGTGGGTCTTCAGCTTTGCTTTTTAAATACATCAACTGAACATGATAATCTAATGTCAACAGGGAGACTGTTCGATAGAGTGGGTGCACAAAATGAAAAGGCCCGATCACCAGTAGTCTTTTTATGGACCTTAGGGACACTTAAAAGGCCAGTCCCCTGAGAGCAAAGTGCCCGAGCAGGCACATATGGATCCACCAGGTCGGTGAGGAAAGAGGGTGCAGAGCCATGTACTATTTTAAAAGTCAACAGTAACACTTTAAAATTTGCTCTGGCATGAACAGGCAACCAATGAAGAGAGGAGAGCACTGGAGTTATGTGCTCAAACCTGTTCGACCCAGTCAGAAGGCGAACTGCTGAATTCTGCACCATCTGCAGACCTCGCAAACTGTTCTTGGGCAGACCCGACAAAAGAACATTACAATAAATGAAGTTAAGGTGTTAACTTAGATTCGGGAGCAGGACCACGCCTAAACCACACCCTCAATCACCTGACAAGCCTTCTTAAACGTAGCCAGCCTACTCCAACTGCTTGTCCGTGATTCTTCAACCCACCCTCCCTCACCTTACTCTACTGCACTTAACCTATTTCCTTGTCCTCTCCTACTCCACTCGTGCTCGCTCCTTCTATGCCCTGTCTACTTCCAGGTACAACCTGGGTCAAGATCAGCTCCGGCAGGATAACGCTGAGACGGAACCCCCATCCTGAGTCTCCTTCTGCTGGGCACACCACGCACAACTAATTCATTAAATGTTCAACTTATATCCTTGTGTGGCGTGGTCCTTGCTAGTGAATCCAACTATGATGAAATAAATGCATGTATAAGAGTTTCAGCATCACTGAAAGACAAAATTGATCTAATCTTCGGGATATTTCTTAGGTGAAATAAAGACGCTCTTGTCACCTCTTTATTGTGAAGACAAAAGAAAGAGTTTGATCAAACACAACACCAAGATTTTTAACTCTGTCCCTGCAATGAATGGCACAGTCATCAAGTGACAGAGGGAAACCGTCATACAAATGACTCAGCCTTGCTGCGCCGACAACCATCATTTCGATCTTGGCAGAGTTGAGAAGCAGGAAGTTTGACGACAACCAGCCTCTAACAGCAGCCAGACAGGACTCAAGCTTTGACGCAACAAATCCATTTCCTGCAACAATTGGCATATGTAACTGCAAGTCATCTGCATAACAATGAAAATCAATCCTCCAAGAACGCAAAATGTTACCCAGTGGTGCCTGGTACAATGAAAACATCAGCGGACCTAAGACAGACACCTGAGGAACCCCATGCCTTACATCACAAGACTCTGAGACTACTTATTAAATAAAACCTGCTGAGATCTTTCTGACAGGTAAGATCTCAACCACTGAAGCACCTGACCTGAGATCCCAAAGTATTTCTCCAGTCTGTCGAGCAATATACAGTGGTCCACTATATCAAAGGCTGCACTAAGATCCAGTAACAATAAAACTGATGTTGAGTCCGAGTCTGCAGCCAATAGTAGTAAATATGATGACAGAATTCCGATGCAGCCTAACTAAACCTACTATCTATCTATCTATCTATCTATCTATCTATCTATCTATCTATCTATCTATCTATCTATCTATCTATCTATCTATCTATCTATCTATCTATCTATCAATCAATCAATCAATCAATCAATCAATCAATCAACCTACCTTTATTTATACTTGACAGATCATTGAGGGGCAAACCTCATTTACAACGGCATTGAGTCAATTAAAGAGGCATTTAAAAACAAACAGCAAGGCATTAAGACTCCAAGTCATCAAATGGGATCATTTGTGATATGAAGGTTAACATAATTAACAGATAAAATAAAAATAAAAAGAGATGTATGAGATTGACTATAAAATGCACTAAAGTAGGAAGGGACTATAGATTGAAATGATACAATAAATATAAAAAAGTACACTTAGCTAAAACAGTTACAAAAGGGGTTCAAAGGTTGAATATCAAGTTTCTAAATTGTCCAAGAGGTAAAAGTTCATTTGGTTCAGCATTCAGGAGCAGAATACCAAAAAGCATTCTGTACCAGTTCTGAACTTATTTGAGGAACATGCAAAAGGAGCTGGTTTGAGGTGCGAGTCTGATAAAAATGATTTGGGTAAACAAGTGCAGTGAGGTTACCTCTCCTTTCAAACGCCTCTTATATTGGCCACACCCACTGGATAACTACATACTGCATCTTAAACTTTACACTGGCAGAAGCACACTGGAGTTGCATCCAATTGCTGTGGATAAAACTTGAAGTAGTCTGTGGGCATCCAACTCTTAACATTGGACTTAGACCTGGTGTTAATCACTGTGAGTGTTTCTGTCTTTTTATTACTCCAATTTTTCATTCTGTTAAAGTCTTCGATGCTTTTGATTTTAGCTGATTTCATCCTCAGTTTCAGATGTTTCAAACATCATTACCTCTGCAAGATCTCACCTCCAATTGGTTCCTAGTTTGTAACATCCCAAAAAGTTTTCCGTGAGTGCAGCAATAAAACTTTTTATTGATACATTTAGTTTACTATACTTCAGAAGCCTGTACAGTGTTTTTATAGATATAACACCAATACCAAACTCTTTTACTGTTTGTGGGAATTGATATTCATAAGAAAAATACCTACTTAGAACTACTCAATAACAATTTAAGCACAAACTTAACTCTCCATGTGTCATGGAATTTTATGGCAACTTGAAGCGATTTCACACAATACATAGAAGAATACAAAACTAAATGACACAAATGACCTCTTGTAGTAAAGCTAGGAAAAATAAACGTGATGCTGATATGGATGTTGAGTAAAGTCTTAAAAAGAGCAGAAGCACATATTTTCTTTTTTCTGTCTTTCTTTAGAAGGATCCCTAGAGATCGAGTCATCCTTACTGAAGTTTTAAATGTAAGTTGTTAAAATGTTCACATTGTGACATTTTACTTTGTATATCACTCATATGCCATTTATCAGTCCTAAATTGACTTAATGGAAACTGAAATTACTAAAGTCCTGCTATTGTTTTATGTTGTAGCACTTTCAAATCTATTGATTGAGATGGAACAGCTGTATCAGGGACAACATTTTGCCAACAGCAACTGTTTGATTCAGACTTCTATGTTTGATTCATGACGATATGAATCAAACAAACAGATGAGAAATAGTTTAATGATGGATCCACAAACTCACTTTCCCTTTAAGAATGTTTAAAGTGTCTTATCTGTTACAAGCTTCAGTCAGAAAAGTGTAACATTAACCCTGATTATTATTTCAGTGATCTATTTTATTTTGCGCTGATAATAAAGCAACTATGTGTAACATTAAGATCTCAGACAGAAGTGACTGTTGTCATCTGCTTGGACTTGATACAAGGAGCAAAAAAAACCCTAGATACCTAAGTGACAAAACAAAACAAAACATAATGCATGTTATCATAAACCTAAGGATCACACGATAGTGTGTTGTGTTGTTCAACAGATCATGGCAGACATCTCACCTCTTAACTTTCCCGCCACTGACCAGGATGAGATGGAAGCTGTACGACAAGCATGCCAACAGCTCACCGTGAGTCACCATGAGTCACCATCCATTATCCATTCATTTGAAATATTTTCTTATCCTTGATTTTATATTTGTTCTTTTCTCTGTAGTGTTCTTGCTGTGATGTAGAAGGTCTCCCGACAAGATCTGTATCACCGCTGTTCTCAGGTGACCTTGCAGGCTCTACATGTACTGATTCGACTGGTTCATCAAAAGCGAGCACTGAAGCAGACTGTACACACAGTACAACAAGAGTTGGGGACCATTACACTCACCTTAAGCGATGTAAAACTAAAGCTGGAAACAAGCCAGGCCACAGCCTCTTTGGCTCTACTCGGTACTAATTTGAGTGTTGTATGCTTCATTCCAAACACGTTGTGATTTTTTGTAGTAAATGATGGCACAGTTACAATAATTATCATGTCTGTTGTGTCATTGGTGTTGATGTAATATTTTCGGTATTTGTTCCATTTCATGTGAATATTTTGTTTGTTTAGCTTAGTTTATTTCTGCTTTACGTCCAATGTGATACATTTAATAGTTGTAGTATAACTAAAATGTAGCTTTTGCTTCATCTGGCATATACAATAACATTTTTCTTAAGTAGATATTCTGCTGCTGGGTATCACTTGATTCAATTTACAAGCTACTATTTACTACTGAGTTGCGTGGAGTGCTGTTTGTAAAGGTGTGCACACTGAAAATAACAGCAACAACAAGTTCCAAAATGACACTTTTTTATTACATTAAGAGCAATATTTGTGATCTTCTCCACATTTAATTTTGTTGTGAAAAATATATTTAAGTTACAATCACTGTTAAATCCAAATGCTGACTCTGAAATCTAAATGTTATATCAAGGCGGCAGTGTGAATTTGTATGGGGCGCCATTCGTACCAAAATAAACGCACCATAAAGGAATACATTTACCCCAACCATAGTCTGTCAGTACTGACTCCACCGTAAAAATGTCAGCAAGGCAGTTTTGGAGGACATTAACAGATTTCACAACACTCAGAGACAGTACTGACCCAGTCTATGGTATGGACAAACTAAGTTACTTGCCAAGTCTAGATCGCTTTATGAAGCTTTTATTTTAGTATTTCTGCTAGGCAGCAGTTTGAATATGCATATTAACTAAATATTTAGGATAGTAGAGCAAAATTTAACATTTAGATTTAACATTTTTATTTAGATTAAACAATCAACATTTATATTTCACATTTAGAGTTAACATTTAGGTTTAACATTTATATTTATAGTTATCATATAGTTTTAACATTTATATTTATATTTGCTTTTTTGGATTTATGTTAGATTCTGTGGAGGCATGTTGCAAACAGGTATTGTAAAAGCACTTAAGAACAGCAGATACCTGATGCACTCATTAATATTTGTCTATGTATATCACTTTTGTTATCACCACATTAAACAATGTAACTGAACATTTTACTCCCTCTGTGCAGCCTACAGTGAATCTGTTTTGGGCACTGTACACTATACTGACACTTCTTTATACATCAGCTAATTTTCTATGCAGTACATTCATGTCAGAGAATCTGTCTTTTTAATATTTCAAGTGTGATGTTCTACCTTCATTGGTTTCTGTTTGCGTGTCTTTATTTCCCCTCTATGTTAAGTGATTTAATACCAAATATAGCAAGCCTCTGGAACTTATAAAAACACTGCTCTTTACAAATTTCAATTCTACAGTATTAGTGCAACTTACTTGGACCATCCTCCAGATCACTGTAAGAAGGTAGCTGGGAAATGGGAGAGAAGCCTGCGTTGACGTATGATGGTCTTCTGCTGTATCTCAACACTGTGTTCTGACCTGCAAGCAACCCAAATATGATGAATAAACACAACCATGACATAATTGTATGTTATAGTGAGTGCCAGGCCACCCATAAGCCCAACTATATTATTACACTGCAAAAATAACAGGTTTGCTCTATCAAAAACAGGGGTCCACTATAGTGGAGCTTTATAGCTTATGAGCTGCACATAGACTTTTTTCTCTTGACCTTCAATATGCTTACCTCTTTTTCGCTTCAGGCAAAAGAACCAAACAGAAAGCAATGCAAGCACAATAATCATGAGGATAGGTACTGTCCCTGAAAAAAAAGAAGGTTAAATTTATACTGTGAATGATTCTGAATCGTGCTTGATAATCAAAAATGTATATTTACTTACATAGTGCAACATGACTAGTTGGAATTTGAGGGTG
The DNA here is from genome assembly GCF_009762535.1 of Notolabrus celidotus. Classification (NCBI taxonomy): domain Eukaryota; kingdom Metazoa; phylum Chordata; class Actinopteri; order Labriformes; family Labridae; genus Notolabrus; species Notolabrus celidotus. The sequence continues at coordinate 20,325,403 of NC_048283.1, forward strand.
GATTTCCGTTGTTCCTGGGACATTTGTTGATAAACTGGTTGCTTGGTTTGTCTCAATCTTAATTGTAAACAAGATGAAATGTTGCTATTGTTATTGCTGTCACATGTTTCCCCTTTCAATGGTGCGCCGTTTGTAAAGTTGTGCAAAGTAGATGTTTTAAAGGCAGCTTTTATATTTATATTTAGCATTTGGATTTAACAGTGATTTTAACTTAACATATTTTTCACAACAAAATTAAATGTGAAGAAGATCATAAATATTTCTCTAAATGTGATAAAAAGTGACTTTTAAAATTTCACTATATTTCAAATATCAATGGAACCCTTAAATCATACTTAAGAGACCTCAGACTGCAGAGAAGGGGCGGACATTAATATGTGTATTTCATGATAGGAGGAGAGCATTTAAAGAATCACACTATATGTAGGCCTATGTCCCTTGTTGAAGCGCTATCAACTCCAGCTGCTCCTCCATCCTGGTAAACACTTGAAATTTCATGCTGGCTCTGCAATGTATGCAGTGTAAACAGGAGATTATAAATGACTGATGCCGGACAGACTTGGGTTTAGCCAATCACAAACATGTACAATGGTCCTACCCTTTCCAGTTTCTTGAAATGTATTTTCTGATTCTGAAATGTATTTTCTGATTCTGAAACTTATTTTTTGATTCTGAAATGTATTTTTTGATTCTGACATGTATTTTCTGATTCTGAAAAGTATTTTCTGATTCTGAAACTTATTTTTTGATTCTGAAATTTATTTTGCGCTTTTGAAATATTTCGTACTATTCGCCTTCAGGGCCACCGTATTTCTGTGTCCCTGTTTGCTTCTAAGTATCACAACACCTGGTAGCCTATCATTTTTGGAATGAAACATTTTATAAAATCTCTCTCGTTCACACACACACACACACACACACACACACACACACACACACACGCACACGCACACACACACACACACAGATAAGTTGAATATGAATATATATTGATCTTCCATGTTTAGTCCACATTATTATCTATATTATTTCCTGTAGAATTATTTACTGTTGTTAATAAATATTTAACAATATTACTATCATTCTATGGTTTTCATTCCGTGTTCACATATTTTAATTATATTGTAGATATTTCTGTTTCATACATATGTTTTGACATTTATTTTAAATTGTGATTTATATGTTTGTTAATACTTTGGGTCAACATTGTCACTGAACAGTCATGCCAATAAAGCTCCATGAATTGAATTGAATTAAAGAGACATTGACAAGCCTACAATGAAATAAGGAATTTCAGAAAGTGCTTCACATAATGTTGATTTTTACTATTCTGACGTTTAATACCTGTCGTTAATTACTTTTTTTTCTCATACTTCTGTAATTTTAAAAGTAAGGAAAAACATGAACACGATGACTCAAACAGTGAAACTGGGGAACTTTAAAATGTGGGTTTATTTCCCTGTCTTAAAATAAGTCATGACGACATCATTTCCTCTTCATACCCTACCGTTGATGCATTGACAAAAGATGTTGAAGGTGGCTGAGTCGTTCTGGTTTCCTATAGAAACAGAGACATTGACATTATGAAGGTACGCGTCAGACTCTATGCAAGAGCATCTGTAGCTATAGGCTGGTTTACCTACTTTGACAGGAACTTCAGTCGTCCCGTTACTATATAGAACCAGAAAACAGCGAACATATTTGATTTTTGTGACATTAAATCAACAGAGCTCGAGACAGATGGTTAAAGTGTGAGTTGCATGTATCCGAGTGAGGACTTTTTGCTTTCTTACCTTGTTTCTGTGCACTTTGTGTCAGTAGTTGAGTTGCATGGAGTAGAAGTGCTATAACCGGGTGGGCACGATGCGCAAGTTTCACAATATGCCTTTTTGCCTTCATTAAAAGTACCGGGTTTACACGGTACTGTGGGGGTAACATGTCGCCCTCCAAAATCATCATATCCACAGTTAGGTGTGACTTCATGTCCTGTATTAATTAAAAAAAAAATATATATTATATTTTATTATGATAGGCTATATATTATAATACAAAATAACATAAAACAAAATAACGTAATAATAATAATAATAATAATAATAATAATAATAATAATAATAGACAGTAGGTAGATAATGGCTTACCTGCTCTCAGAGCACACGAAACACATTTTGAAGTTTTCTTGTTCCATCGCGTTGTCAGATCAGGGCATTTGCTGGAGTGCCCCATCGTCTCTAAACTGCTGTAGAGGAGAAAACATTGTGTTAAAGTTCTTGCACCACCCACAGTAGGCAAAAAAACCCCGTCTACGTAGGTCTGTGTAAAACCTGTATCTTCATGTGAGATTTTCACAATTTAAAAAAATAATTCATATTTATTGGTGCTAAACAGGATGTACATCTGGCGACCTGTAGGCTATGAATAGTGAAGGCACATGAGTTTAAAAATAAATACATAAATAATTATATGGATGAGTGTGTCAGTATGCGAAGAAATATACCAGTATTATATATTTTTAAAATCACATACACTTATGTTTATGATTAAATAGCTTTTCTCCTGTTCCCATTTGCTTCAACTTTTTTTTTATAAATGTATGGATTTATCTATACATTCTTTATTCATTTTGCTTTTATGCAAATAAGGGCCCGTTTTCGAGGGTTTGTGTTGCTCATGCCCCCCCCCTGCTGGTAGTGCCAAACACATATAGTAGGATGAATAGTAGGCATGAAGAGTAGTGATTATTACCTGCTCTATAATAATGACTAGAAAGAGAGTGAGAAAATGAAATTGCAAACATTGAAGCTGACCATTGCTAGCAGCAACACCAAAGAGAATGTGTCGGCCCCTGTATCCTGCAAGCCACAGGGTGTTACCTTGAGTGTGCTAATTAAAAATTATACTAGCTACCAGTGTTATTAAAGCATGAGGACAACTTTGAGTGCTGCAATGGATGAAATCTGAAATATAAAATATGTCTCTCTGCATTTAGCAGTTTCAAAAACAGAAGGTCGTTCTTATTTGGACCAAAGTCAGTATTCAAAGCTCTCGCTGTTCCTTCTCACCTTGCACATTAATCAGCCTGATAGGAACTAACTGTCATGACAGAGAGCTTGATTAAGGAAATTTGTTTGTCATGTACTTTAATTTTCTAAGTTGACCCATGTTCCAACCATTAACATGAAGGAGGCAGGCTTTCAGAACAGGACCAGTCAGGAGGGGTGGCTCTAAAAGTCCTGGCTTGGTTTCCATGTCCATATTAATTCTATTAAGTACGTAATCGATTGCTCAGTCATCTGTTTGCCAGAGTAGTTTCTCCTTTTCCCTGAATAAGTCACCTCGTCACGCAAGCTGTTACTGTAGTTCAACTGAACCTTGTAGAGTCACTGTGGGGGGGAATTGTCTGGCCAGCTGTTTATGACGCATGCAGTTATTTTAGCTGATGCCAAAATGTTTTAATGTGACTCACAACTCAAGTGGAGAAGGGTGAGATTTGCGCTGACTAATTTATGTTTCATAAACTAAAATAATCCCCTTAGAAACTGTTATACTTTGCGATTCAGCAAATTCAACAATCTAAAATTCTAAACTACCAATTTGAATAAGAACCAGGCTGGATTTGTTCAGCTCAACAGTAACACGTTATCAACATTTCTGTGAGAATGTTAACACTTCAGGCTGGCTTCAGAAGTGTCAATCCTTGTTACTCCTTACAATAAAAAGTCCAACTTAACGCTTCAATTAAACAGACCGATACAAAATACATATGAGGACTTTGTAGCTGAACAGAGGATGAGATATAATACACCATTGTAAGAAAGAATAAAGCACATCATGGGCTTTTGCCTGAATGTATATATTTTGTGTTTAAAGGAATATAATCACCTTGTGTAGGTGTTTTTTTTGGGGGGGGGGTCAATTGAGTGTTTAATCTGGGTATTTTTTTCAATTCAAAAGGTAAGAGTAACAGCTGAGTATTTTCCAAACAGGATGCAAGTACTGCTGAGGCAGCAGAATGATGTAGCTTGAGCACGTAATTCTTAAGTACAGCTCTCCTTGGAGAGAAACCAAACCACAGACCTGATGCCCTGAGAAATGTCTTGTTTGCCACTTTTCAGGTTGAAGCAGTTTCAACAAGCTTTCATTTTCTCATCATACCCTCTATGTTAAATTATTAACAAAGACCCAACTTCAAGACAGGATAAGACTCAGTCATATCTTATCGTAATCCAACATGAGTAGAGCCTTTGCAGCATTTAACAAGTTATAGAGGGATAAAGGGAGAGAGAGAGAGAGAGAGAGAGAGAGAGAGAGAGAGAGAGAGAGAGAGAGAGAGAGAGAGGGAAAACGGACAATGGAGCTCAGGGACTCCAGGGGGTAGTCAAAGTAAGTGACAGGCATAGAGAGGAGAGATACAAGATCCCAGTGTTTCAGTTCCCCCAGCATTGTATCCTGTTGGGAGAAGAGACTGTTACTGTGAGACCAGAGGGTACCCAGGATCCTTTGGGTACCCGCTGCTCGGCGCAGCAATGCCCATGCTCTGTCAAAAAAAAATTTTGAGGGTCAAGGTAAACTTTATTATCCTTGAGTGGCAATATGTTTTACTGTCAGCAAGGAACAAAACAAGACAATAATTTGGATACTCACAATGGGCACTGATATACATACAACAAAAGGACAATGAGTGACATGCTTGCTGTTCCATATCTTCAGGAGAGGGAGGAAATGTCTGGAAGTGATGGCATCATCCAAAATATCTATTCTTGCAGACGTTAACAAACAGCAGATATTGGGTGTTACTGACCTTTAAAATGCATTTAGATGAGGACCAACCAAGCCAAGTTTAGGAGAATTAATGATTATTCCTGCCTTTGTCCAGTGTCACACAGGGTCAGCTTCCTTTTCCGGGTCCAGACTTTTCCCCTGAACTTTCAATAGCCAAGAAAGAAAAAACAGGAAAACTGGAATTTCCCTTTCCCAAAATTTGCTTACTTCTCCCTTTCATACTCGGTCAAACAGAGATGTAGTGCACAGCTGCTCAAAGAAGGAGATCTTGTTGTTGTTTGAGGCAACATTTACTGTACCCTCCCCGTATCCGCAGCATTCTAAATATGACTAACACCGGCCGCCTCTTCAATGAGACCCCTTTTTGGTCAGTCGTACCTTTCTTTCGGCCTCCTCTCCTTTCTGCACATTTATAGTCGTATCTGCTGTTTCTATCAGGAAAAGATTTCACTGTTATTTCTGAGGTTCATTGCAAGACACAATTTTCTTGGGCTGCATAGCAAGCACAAGTTTCATTTCCAAGTCATTTCCTGTGCTGAGTGCCAAACAACCCTCATTGTTTTGACTGGAAGAAGAACTCACAAACACCCTTGGCAACAAAAAACTATCAGTGAGGCTCAAGGGCGTAGGTTTAATTTTTACATTGGTCCTCCATACGCAATTCTACGCCACTGGTGAGGCTAAATACCACAAGGGTTTAGTTAATGGGAAACCCTGATGCTGTTGTTGAGAGGAGTATGTTGTGGTCAGACTGACTTATATAACACTGTTTTAGTCCCGTAATGTGAAACCTGATCCTCAAACTGTCGGTTCACATTTGGTTATGATTAAGAAAAAATTGTTGCTGCCTTCTAGGACAACAAACAGCCTGTTTTCTGCTGTGGGACATTTATATTTGTTGCCTTATGCATAAGAACTATGACTGTGATGGATAACACGTAGCCTAAATTTTTTATCAGGTTAGTGATATGATCGAAGGGGCCAAATTTTTCAGGGAGCGCTAATTGGGAACAGAATTGCTAGCAAACTGTTCTTTATTGCCATCCACTGAAGTATCTTTAACTGGACATTTTAGTTCATGTCCCCTTGAAGATGGCAACCCTTGTTCACTATTCAAGTCAGACTTAATCTCAGATGATGCAGGGGCTTGAGAAAGTTTTGCCAGCTCTTCTTACAGCAAAATTTCAAATGGCTTCTTGGCTAGTTCAGCAATTCCTTGCAGTTCCTCAATGTAACTCTTGGTGGCGTTACTGCAGGCAAGAGGACAGTACATTGGCCAATGAACACACTTTGAAGGTGACTTCTGGCTTCATGAAGCTGGTATAGAGTAAAGTAGATTATAGACACCAATTATACAACAGCAGAGGCACAGAGTGTGGGGATGCTTTGATCAGTTGGACAACACAAACTATTCCAGAGGGACCTATTTTACCTGGGTTACATTTAACTGATGACTTCCACTGAATGTCCAGCACTGACATGTCAAGGCTGGCTGTGACACTGCAGGTGATATTCTTCCATTGCTCATTTGATGTGAATATGGAGTAATGTGAAGGATAACTTTAAGAACTGTAACAGCCTTTTTACCATAATTTTATCTCTGTCTTTGAGGTCCATCCAATGTTATTACTCCAACTTTATACACGGCTGTGTTGTGTTTATCACATAGGGGGACAGAGTCTTGGAGAACTTTCTGTAAACTTTGGAGTTCCAAGAATTACAAAAAAATCCAGGGCAGGGGGTTACTGTAAATAAAAAAAAGGCATGTTGGAGTGTGGAAAACCTTACAGGCGCTGAACTTCTGACCTGGATTTTAATTTCCACTTGTTTGAAGCACTGATTAAAGGGGTTAAGATCCATGACTGTGTCCAGTACGTGCTTGAGACGATACTGTGGTTGTGGATTGTATTACTGTTCATCTTAATGGAGTGCCACATGTCCCCACTTTCAAAGTAGGGGACAATGAGTGGATATGTACAGCTTCTTCCTTGTAGATGTACAGCGCTTTAATTATCTCACATTAGCCCATTTGGCCCAGCCAGTGAGAGGTGTGATATTTACACCCCTATAACGTCTTGCTTTCATTATGAATGTCACAGAAGCATGATGGTGGCATCAAGTCACTGTGCCAGCATCAGAGGGTAGTAATGGAGGTATCACAGATGTGAGATGGGGTCACTGCAAGCTATTTTTATTACGAAATTACAAAAGTTTACTGTAAAAACTAAAATCGACTGTGGTAGAATTGAAGATTTCAAAAGGCTGGTGATTTCTAGCCCAGAAAACATCAAATACGGAGTTCTACTTTTGGAGGAACAAAAGTCATTAAGATCACTAATATTTCAAACAGTTCTAATCAATTTTTAATAGGTGACAAAATCATAATGCTCATGGGCGTAAAATCGGGTGTATAGTTCATTTCCTAATTATACAGCGTGGGCTCTAGGTATGAAAATGACGTCTGCAGAAAGTGGAACTAGCTATGACACCTGTGCTGTGCCATGCACCAGGGTGCTGGGTGTAGGATAGGGCCTTATATCAATAATGATTTAAATATTTCCAGTGTTGTGTTACTTTCTACAGTAAAAAAAACATACACAGGAAAATAACATTTTCTGGAAAGCAAGTGGTCAATGTAGACACAATTAAGGAAAATAAAAAAGGGTAAATAACTGCTGTTCAGTTGTGCTACTTCACGCCACCCTAGCAAAAGTCTGTCTGCAGTTTGGCCACCCAAACCAAAAAAGTCTGGGTCTGCTCCTGGCTGTAACAGAAGCTTTTTAAATAATCAAAAGTTGTGCGCAAAGGACCTGATATTTTAGAAATATCAACATCCCTATCTGTATTAAAAGCTAAGAATATGTAAACAACAAAGGACTCAGCACTATTTTTTTACTTTAGTTTAGACTTTGTGTTTTTTTAATCAAATTCAGAGTTACATATAATACTCAATCGAGTGATTGTGACATAACTGAACACCCCCTCACCCCTATCACAATGTAAAAGTCAGGGTTCATGATATATCACTGAATTCAAAAACAGCAGTACAATCCTATCACAACCACAGAAGAGAACAGAAAAAATGTATAGGTGACCAAAACCTCAACTAGAAATAGGTAGTTCATTAATCTATACATAAATCTGCCTGCACAGACATGTTTAAGCATAGACAAGCCTGCATGAGTGCATACATACGCATACCCCTAAAAAAGCATATGCATACATAAATATACATACCTCTACACGGGTACATACATGGACAAGTTTTGTCCGAAATAAGTTCTCTGATATCTGTCTCCCAGGCAACTTTGGTTTTACTTTTTGGTTTTATTTTTTACTTTGACACGGATAAATACTTAAAGTCTTTTGATTGAATATGCAGGTATAATCTGGTTTTGAGGTTTCAGACACAAGCCTTTTAGTTTTACACTATAAATGCACGTCTTGTTGAACATCAAGAAACAGTAAATAATAATTTTGTTCATACTTAGGATGGCAATATTTAGACATCTTTGTGTCAAGTTGAATCTAAGAAAACACATGCTCAGCCTTGCTAGTGATCAAGACCAAACTCAGAAAGGTTTTAAATGTGCCTCACAGATTTAATGAATTATGATGGAATAGTCCCTACATGTAGCCAAAGCAAGAGTTACAATGTCATTAAAACTTAATGAGGAAGTGAAACCCTTGAAGTGAGTCACCCTCTACTCCTGAAGCCCCTCTTTTATCTTGAACATCTAAACATCTTTTTCATTTTTACAACTTACAAAGAATTTTTCAGACAGCTGTGTTGTTTAAGCTGCTTTATTGGATTCACAGGGATTCTTTTACACATATTTATCACATATTAATCAATTCAAATCAGTGGTTGAATGAACACACATTTATTTTTCACACCAAAAACATTGAAATAATGCTTTATAAAAGAAGCTTCGAGTGGAAACAGGACTCAAAGCTCCATCTAGGAAACAACATGCTTTATAAATAGTATACTTCATACGCACAGTGCAAACACATGAGCTCTTCACAGTCTGTGACTTGTATGGTGTTTTTAGAGAGGTATAGTAGTTGCTAGATACTGCTTGGTATTTACCCAGACTTATTTACTCAGAATATTCAAACCGTTATTCTTCCTGTAAAAGGAATGTTAATCAACTGTCCAGTTACCCCATCTGTCCCTCACCACAGTCCTGACTGTGAAAGTGCGTCAGCACTGTCTTACTGAAACTACCACATTTCCACATATGGGATTCGCCTGGCATTTCTTTCACAAGCAGTCAGAAGGTTCAAGATTGTTTTAACTTATGCAGAAGAAAACTCTCACAGCCTTTTCGCCTGCGTTTCTCTCAGTAAAATAACACAGGAACAAGGGGCAGTCACCATTTTTAAAGGCTGGTATTCGACTTTGACTGGGATACATTTAATTTTAAATTTTTTTTTAAGTGATAATTTTGGGGCTTTTACATCTTTATTCAGAACACATTGGATAGAGCAGGAAACTGGGAGAGAGTGGGAGAATGACATGTGGGAAAAGAATTTAACCTGGCCCACCTGCTATATGGGCGTGCATTAGGCCAAATCTGGCAAATCCATTTGACTTTCAATTCGAAGGGGTCATTCTCAGTAAGTATGAATGGCAGAGATTCAGACGTACCCACAATACATGTTAGAGATTGTGGTCTGCTTCTGCATTCTATTAATTATGAAACGTATTAACAGTGATTATGACTTCTTAGCCACTGTCCTCAATATGACCCTGTGATGCATTGGTGTGCAGAAAATAATGGCTGTTACAGTGGTTGGCCACACGAGGGCACAATAAACCTAGGTCAAACTTATTGAGTTTACACAATTAATTTAAACTCTCTGGTCTAGTAATAATGAAAGAAGGGAGACGCCTGTTTCTCATTGAAGATTAGCTGTTTATCTGTCTTGAATGCACAAACACCCCCTAATAAGATCTGGTCATCACTTTTCTTAACATAACTTTTGCCAGGCATGCCATTGGAAGAAGTGCTGTTATAATGTTGTACATTTGAATACAAAGCAGTGTAAGTTTAAGCAGAACATCTTGCAATGCATAACTCTGGTTTAAGATGATATCCATGTTTCATGAAAACAGTTTTACCTACTTTTATTATCAACCATTTGAGCAATTGTAACCCCCTTTTTGCTGGATAACACAATATGACACAATAGAAAGCTGATGCCAGAATATCTACTCATAAAACAAAATGGAACACACAACCCCAAAGCTTAAGCTACCTATTTCTTAGAGGAGGGATTTGAAACTTCTTCTACTTGTTTATAAGCTTTACATTTCTTTTTAGTGATCCTCTTTCACTTTTTTTTATCTAGCAAGAACACTATGGGTAATTTTTTTTTAAAAGTTAAACCTATCCATTTAATCTGAATTTAAATTTGAAGTCATGGTTTTGACAGAAATATGTGATTTCATCATTGATTTTTGCAACTTCATCCATAGTTTTTCTGAGTTAATTAAAAAAGATATATACATATATATTAACATCGATTGCAGTCACTTTTAAGTCTTGTGAAATTTAAACTGTTGTCAGTTTTTGACTTACTTCTGTTTGTGTGTGCTGTGTATGAGGCACTTTTGATTGTATGTTTGTATGAAGGATAAGTTAAAGCTACACTTATGAGAGCTTTGTCACCTCATATGTGATATTCAGATGTGGGAGGTGTACAGGTAGGTGTTGTTGATGCTCCAGTCCGGGGGAAAGTCCTGCACTGGGTGACCTTTGACATGTCTCTGCATGGCCACCAGGCTGCTGCAGAACTCCAGGCACACTGTACACCGATAAGGTGCTGCCCCACCGTGAGTCCGCAGGTGCTTGATCATGGCTGAGTAGTCCCGTGAGCGCTGACCACAGAGAAGACACTCGAATGGTTTCTCTCCTAAAATAGAGGGGGGCAGTTGAGAGAGGGCTTCATGGCTCTGGTCTAACATTTGTATATTTGTATTCCGCAACATGACTTGGTCACACTTTATTGAGCCTTGTGTGCCTCTTTAATAGAAAAGAATATATCTCATGGTACAATTAACCCTTCAGGCCCACTTTAATGCAATCTACCCAGACCTCTCCACAAATTTCTAAAAAATGAAAAATAAAGTCAAATTTTAATTTCCCTTGAGTATGAAATTTCATCTAAAACACTATATTACAAATCGTGATTTTTTTTGAGGAATTGTTTGCTTTTCTCAATAATGCTGCTTATCACATCAGCATGTTCACCTTTGATCAATACATTTTCTGTATCACACAAGTCTGCATGTTTTCCATTCCTTTTAGGTGACTTTTTTTGGTATCAAACCTTGTAGAGACCTGCCTGCAAGATTGTAGGGAATCTGTAACTGAAGCCCTGAAGATGTCAAATAAAAACACAAGCCATGTGTACCTTAAACAAACAAAAATATTTGCAGTCTTAAAAGCTAAGCTAAAAAACGTTAGCAAAAGACGGTCTCTTTAAACAACTGCATGAGCCAGTATGCAACAGTTTACAGATTGAAAAGTGGCCAACAGCATGACACCAAGAATGCCATCGCACACCATAGAAACCTTGCTTTGAGGAAATTCTTTAAATGGCTAACCTGTGTAGAAACTGCCACATACTGCTGGGCCCTAGAGGCACTTGATTGGCCATGCCACATGCTGCAGAACTACAGGCATATGAAGTGACCTCCTTGTGACATACTGTTGGCCAATTTTCCATGTCGCTGTCGTTCCCAGTATGATTGGAAGATGAGTCATTAATCCCCTCTTTTGCTGTGAACTTACTATGTTACTCTAACAATGATCATTCTGATTTTCCTGGCTTTGCCAACTAATCTAATAGATTCAAGCAACATCAGTCCTTAGTGGCTATCCTACTCTTGTTGCTCTCCAGCTGTTGGACGCTGGATTTTCAGTAATCTACCTGTAACAGCCCAGATACCCAACTTCACTTAGCCAATACATTTTGGACAAAAAAAAAAGTCCTAAAAATGAGTTAATTGTAGGTTTTGCTGTAATGGCCCATAATATTAAACCCCCTATCATCGTGATACGGCATGATCACTGATTTCCAGTGGTCGACAGCAACAGCGTAAATTTACTTGAGAACTGTACTTAAGTACATTTTTTAAGTATTTCTACTTTACTTGAGTATTATTTTTTGAGGAAACTTATTACTTTTACTCCACTACATTCAGAAGACAATTATTGTACTTTTTACTCCACTACATTTCTATCAGTGCTCTAGTTACTCTCTACTTTATATTTGAAGTCAGCTCATGAATTTCCTTCTCTTTGCTCAAATCTGATCCCTAAGACAGTAAACTGTGTTTGTGTAGTTCTGTTTGTCTCAGTGGTTTAGTCATACCTATATATCGTGCGTCTCCACGGTTGAACGTGGAGCCAACACAGAGCATTTCATTTAGAGGTGGTAATGATGGATATAATTCTCCACCTGAGCACCCATGGCGATATCTTCAGCCTATTTTAAAGGTTTTTGAAATGAAGAATGATACGTATCGTTTGAAATGTTCTCCCTGTTTCCCACTCTGCCCAAACATACAAAAATTCACTGTCCAACCTGAGAAAGCGTGATGAGCTACGTAACATTTGTTTAATTCTAGATGAACATTTCAAACTAAGTTGTCTGTGCTTGGAGTAAGTTGCTGTTTTTATTCCATGGTATAGTTTTTAGAGATTTCAAGTAATGGTTTCTAGATAAACATAATGTAACTGAATGTACTCCTATGTTTGAGATTTGAGATTTTTTAAAAAGTACTTTGAATACTTAAGTATTTTTAAAAGGAAGTACTTCAGTACTTTAACCCAAGTAATAATTTGACAGAGCAACTTTCACTTGTATTGGAGTAATATTTGACCTGGAGGATCTATACTTTGACTTAAATAATGAAGCTGTGTACTTTGTCCACCACTGCTGATGTCTAAGCAGTAGGAACTCAGCAGCACTATAAGACTCAGAACAAACTTTTAGGGTTTCTTACAGAGACAAAATCATCTATGAATTATACTTACTGTATATGTATTCATCCTCAGCTAAACAATCAACATTCTGAGTAAATGGATACTGGAAGCACAGTTCTAGTCCGCTGCAGGTTGAAAAGCATAGTTACCGGTATGAACTCGGTGGTGTGTGTCCAGTTGATGTTTCAAACTAAACTTCTTGGGACAGATTTGGCACTGGTACGGTTTTTCTCCTCTGTGTTCTTGTCGATGGGATTGTGGTTCACACTGCAACACTTTAGCCTTTCTGCAGAACTGACACACTCCTGTGTTCACAACATGGAGAAACAAATGAAGGTGTGAATGTTGTGGTGAACCTGAAATACCCTGTGGCCAGGATATTCAAAAAAAAACTACCAGGTACTGAGATCAATTCCTGCTCTGGCAAATTTGTTACACAGTAATCTATGAATCTCATGGTTATTTTTGTATATGCTACAGTATTTTTTAAGTTGAGTTTGTTTAAAGTACTTTTACTGTTTTTGGCCTTTGTGTTGTGTAAAGATAAATACCTTGCAACCACATTTCCAAAGAAGTTGGGAAATTATGTAAAATGTTTTGACAAAATTTGACATCCATTTGGAAATCATAGATTCTACATCCTCTGCTTCTAAAGAGGAAAGAGACGACCCATCTTTTATTAGTGCATAATTCCAAAGCTAGCATACGTGATTGCACAGGGATGCATAAGGCCATTGGGATGGGTGGCTTACACGTCTAGGAAGGCCCCATTAATACTGAACAATACATGTTTTGAGCAAAATATGCTGCCTTCTCTTTTCCGAGAAGACCGAGCAAATTTCGGCTAGACCATGCCAAACTACATTTTGCGTATACTACAGTAGCATGGCTCCGTAGTAGAAGAGTCCAGGTGCTGATCTAGCCTGTATGCAGTCACGGCTCGTCACACATTGAAATGACAAATACAACAAAGGAGAAGTCAGACTATCGAGCAGCTGATCTCTCTATCAGTCAAGAGAGAGTCAACATTTCACTTTCCGAAAAACAGTTTCAACATTTGCTATGTTGTGTTTGCACTATTTTTAATAATTCTGTAATCAACATTTTACACAGCATCTCATCTTCTTTAGAGTTGGGGATGTATTATGTGATAAATGGAACTAAATTCATTTTAAGAGCCTCAATTTGTCAATTAAATGTTAAATTATTTGGTGTCAAACAGAACAAACAATGTGAGTCTGTTTTATTCTCAATTGTGTTGATGCTCTTTCACTTTTGAGTTTTACAAATAAATCATTATGAAACTATCCTCAACAGATTAACAGAAAGTAATATTCCTCCAAATGACAGCATGTATAATTACTCTAAATCAAGATTGTACCTCAGTTATACATTTTATCAGAAAATATGCAAGTATAATTTTTGGAATAACATAAAATAAGAAATACATAATTTGAACCATTTTTAAAACAACAAGTCATTTTTGGTAAGCATCCTGTTGCAAGCAACAAATACAGTTCATTTCTTTTTTTTCCCTGTCTCTCTGCACACACGCCTTTGCTGCAGTAGTGATTCTGAAACAGTTACAAAGGTGTGATCTTTGAGGTTAAGTTAGCAAGTGTGAATGCTTTTTGACCCTATAGTTTTTCAAGGTTTCTAAAGAAAAGACTAAGGCCCTTATAGTGTAGACAGGATGCTGAAACAGGAGGGGGGTCTGAAGTAGGGGAAATTTAGTAAAAAAAAGTAAAACGCCACAACAATTGAACACTCACCACAATAAAAACAGCATGCTGAGACCTGTCGCTTTTAGCATGTTTCCTGTCCAATATTTCCCTTCAGTTTTCACTTTACACGAGACAATGTCGAACAAAGATAGTGCTTCATATTTTCAAATAACCTACATGTCAATGTAGTAGTTTCAATGGTAAAAACAAGCAAACGATGACAATGAGGCAGGGTAGCACCGACATGAACTGGAATGCATTCATACAATTTATGTGTTGTTTCTCTTCTCTCTTGTTTTCTCTTGTTGCTTTCCCTTTTGAATAATAAATTAAAGATAGGCTACTGAATTAAATAAGGGTCTCTATAACATTATGTACTCCAAGAGATCCAAGTTGTGTATACTCACTTGTGTAGCCTTATCTGGTGGAGCACAATTTCCACTGAGCAGCGATATCAAATATCAGATAAACTCTTTTAATCAGCTGGATTTTACACAGCTGGCTATCTTATCAGTAGCTATCTTCAAGTGCTTATACACGCACATGTACACACGCAAACACAGAGATTAGCTCCTCATGCTCTTTTTGATATTTTGTAAAAAAAGTGTGGAAATGTGTATTAACTTGTCTCAGTTAACCACTGTTATGTTGCAGTACATACTGTACAGCATGTATCTCGTTGTATCTAACCACACTGCTCCTGTTGCACCGTAGCTCTTGAAACCACAACTGTCTTTATCACTTTCCATTGCGTAGCTTAATGTATGTAGCGGGAGTCTACCGAAGGTAGAGGTTACGGCAGAAGCCTTCTTTCTATCTTGTTATATTAATCAGTTTCATCTCAGATATACTTCTACTGTTGTCTTCTATATATTGACAATAATGTTATTTGTGGGATAGTATTTGTAGTTTTTTTTTTTATGTTTGTCACATTCTCACCTGATGCCGTGGAAGCTGGACCAACATTGAGACTTGTACTGCAGTGCCGGCAGGTTTTAACCCTCTCAGTGGTGGATTTTGGTTCCTCATGGTAACTACACAAAATAGTCAAAATACATTTGCTGAGTTGCTAAAAAATGGCTAATAATACCTTCAATATTTATAACTGCTTCACAAAAAGATACTCCTATTGAAACATGCAGGAGGACATTTACAAATATCATTCTAGGTGAAAGCTCATTTAACATGAATACAATCCTACAATGGAACAAACATTGTAATTAAGTGACACTGACAAAGAGACATTTTTGAATATTTGAATATTTTCTTTCTGGTGCAGAAGAAGCAGGTCAAAATTCTGAAACCCTTTTTCAGTGGGTGGAAAATCTTCAATAGTGCAAAGGAGGGGAGAAATTTAGGGGGCTCCCCTTTGCACAGTGTTTGGTTACAATGAGTGGAACACTGTACAACATGCATACCTCAAAAAGTTGGTAAATCACCCAAAAACAAAAGTCAAGTGGGTTTCACATTATCTAGTAACACAAAAAGAGATTGGTTAACTCATTCAGAATTAATTCAAAGTTTGGTTTGTTTTAATCAAACAAAAAATATTAATCAGAAACTCTATACTGTTAAATGGAAAATTATTTTAATGTCTTCAGCTCTTTGGTGTAATGATTGTATGGAAACTTAGATTGGACAAATAAAGTTTGTCATACTAGGACTGACAGGGAAGGGTTAACTGATGAAACCACATCAGTTGGAAAGTTAGAGGCCCTAACACGCCGTCTACACAAACTGCAGTGAGTCAGGTACAGGAGCTGTCGCAAGGGAACAATTAAGCAGATCAGGGGATTCTGAATGACTGTGTGAGAGGAAAAACATGGAGAATATGACTGAAATGGTAAACAAAGTTTCCAAAATCAGGTCTGAGAGCTGCCTTACCTTGTCTGTTTGGGTTGAATAGCCCCTGTGAGCACTCTATGGTTGGATTTTTTTCGTTTTAACAGGCCTTGCTTGATGATGCTCCCCACCCCTCTGGACACAGGGCGCAGGTTCTGTGTGTAGCCTGGATGAAAGGCTGAGTAGCCCATAACAGAGCTTTGGAAATGGGAGCCAAGTAGGGGGAGCAAGTGGGGAGGGAAGAGGGTAAACTGGTTTTGGGGCTGAAGAGGGTGAGCTGCATACTCTGCTATGTGCCTCAGGGTGCTCACAGAGCCCCACATGTTTGCAGGGAAAGTCCAGGGGGGAGAGAAAGATGAGCTGCTAGGGTCAGGCCTGATGATGACACTGTCTCTGACGTAGGACACAGGGGACACTTTGGGCTTTTTTATTGAGGATCGGTGACTGTTGTGGTGCTCTGTAGGATCAGAGGGTGAACTGTTTTCTGTGATGATGCTGCGGCCTTCCTCTTCCATCAGCAAAGACTCCTTTCTAAGTTTCTTTTCCCCAACCGGACTACCTTTTGGCTTTGGATCCTCTCCACTTTCTTCTTCTTTGACATCTGAAAATTCTTCTTTTATATCTCTGCAGGGGAGATTGTCCAGCTGCTCCCAGCACTGCTCCTGCAGTAGCTGCATCTCCAGTAGCTGTGCCGCTCTGAGCAGCAGGTGCAGGTCCTCTTCAGAAACCTCTAGAGTCTGTGTGTAGGTGAAATCAAGAACCTGCTGGAAGGTGTGGGGTGAGAAGTACTCCAGGGTGCAGTGAACTGGGCTGTCTGTGTCTCCACGGGCTAAAAGCTGCGCAAGTCTCCTGCTCGCACAAGCCAACACCAGCCGATGAGCTTGAAAAGTTTGACTCTTTACTGAGATTACGGCGTCACAGAGAGACCCAGAGCGACGAAGAGCATCTGCCTGCTCCAGGAAGTGGAAGTACTGGGTGTTGTTTATTCGGATCATTTCTGAGTTAGATAGCAAATATGACAAGAATTTTGATTAGAGAAGGTCAAAGAAACAAAGAAGACTCCCACAGTGCTAGTATGAGCTAAATTTATACCTCAGATCATTATCAGCAATTTGACATTTCTAAAAATGCTTGATTGTAAAAAGGAAAATCAGTTTGCAAATCAACAGCAAGGATTGGATTTTAATTAATGGAATCATTTCTCTGTGGTTTGCAATGTTCATCATCATCATTTTCAGACAACACTACCTAAAGTGAGAGTTGAGGCAGCAGACTAGGACCGAGGTTAGTCCAGTAATGAAATGAATTTTTAACACCTAGGCTGCTAGTTTTGCTGGTTTTAGACTGTCATTTTTATCGGGACACAATTCAATATTTCTATCTTCAAAAAATTTTTTTTTTAGACTCATATGTGAAGAAAAACTGTCCTCTGTCAAAACCATGTCTGATATCGTGTCTTAATGTCTGGTGGATTTGTGGAAATGTGCTCAGTTTTGTGAAAGCTTTGATATTCAGCACTAGCATACACACTCTGAAGCCACAAAAGCCCTACCAGCATATGAAACTATGACTAATGACTGTACACCAGAGTAAACATGAGTAAAGTTTGAACATCAATAACAATAAGACCATATTTGGAGGTGAGAAATATCAAATGCAAGAGTGTTCAGGGGTGGAATATGTAAATATTTAAGTATGTTGCAAGAATATTTGGAATTGCATGTCTAAAATCGAAAATACATGGATGAAAATGCTGTCGCTGTGTGCCGAAAGTACCGGAAGTCTGAGAAGTTGTCGTGTTCACACAGTCTGTAGTCTGTATTGAACTTTTATGATTATACAGTGTGTGGTCGGTCGCTGCTACAGAGGTCACAAGTACTGTGAGTTATTACCAAGGTTTTGTTTTCTTCTCAATTGTAACTCCATTCGATCCTCTGATAGTGACTGTAAATGGAAAGTAGTTGTGAAACAAAATGACATTTTGCTGTCTTTACTGGAATTCCTTTTTTTGCTGTGCATGCACATTTATACGCACTTCAAATCCCTCTCTCGCTTATTGTTAAAAATCCTCACATTAAAACATGGTTTTAATGTGAGGATTTTAAATCTAAATGATGTTAAGGCCCATAAATCTGAAAATGACAGTGATGTTACATCAGCTTCAGTATCAGAGTAGAACCCTCTCTTTAGATCTAACATGCTCGAAGAGAGCCATGCAACAAAGTTAAGTTTTGATTTTAGAATTAGTTTCTCTTTTTAAAAATAAAGCTGCATGTA
The DNA here is from genome assembly GCF_009762535.1 of Notolabrus celidotus. Lineage (NCBI taxonomy): Eukaryota > Metazoa > Chordata > Actinopteri > Labriformes > Labridae > Notolabrus > Notolabrus celidotus. The sequence continues at coordinate 20,344,028 of NC_048283.1, forward strand.
AAGTGCACAGTGCTGAGGGCGTGCAGAAAACTTAACATTCAAACCAAGGATGCATCACTTTACTGAGGCTACGTTTGTGAATTTAAAGTAGTTGTCATTTCTCACTGCGATATTTACATCGGTAGACTACTCGATCATCATCGTTATACTGGGACACAAAAATATAATCTTTGGCAAATGTTATAAAAATTCTTAACTAATGTAAATAAAATTTTTCATGCCGCATTAAATATACTAGTATTTAATTTGGTGTTTGTTCTTGTTGAATAGAGGTTACATTTTAGGATAATTCCCATGGTTGTGGCAGTAACAATAATAGTAATAGTAATAATAATAATGATAATAATAATGATAAGGATAATGATGATAATGATGATAATGATGATAATGATGATAATAATAATAATGATAATAATAAAAATAATACTAATACTAATAATACTTATAATAATAATAATAATAATAATAATGACAATTCATTATAATATTATAAATATAAATATAGATTTAAATATAGATTTAAATATAATAAAGCATGTTGCATTGTACGGTGACTTTGAGTGTCTTGAAAGCCGTCCATAAATAAAATGTATTATTATCATTATTATTATTCCTTTTTCAAAGCAGTGTTGTAATTTGTAATATTGGCAATGTGATGATACCAAACCATTGTGCAGGTTAACGCGATGCTCTATACTGTATTTCAGATTGAATAAGATCAGAGCAAGTGTAGCTCACAGTTCATTTAAAGCAAGTTGATTATGCACAGCTTCTTAGAGTAATTTCATATTTAATTGTGTAATAAACAGTCAATTTCTCCTTAAAGCGATGTTCTCCTTTACATTTAAACATACACACATATTGCTATACTGGAGCCTTTGAAACACTAATACATAATCTTTAGTTCAAGTGATTGTTGCATTTTGTCTCACAGCAGTCTTCATTCTCACACTGCTGTGATGCTTTAGGAAATAAAATGGAGCTCTGAAATGCATAATTTCATTTAAGTTTTGCATTTTGACGTGCCCTATTTAGCTCCCTGCTCAATAAAATAATAATAGTAATAATAATAACAATATTATTTCAGTTTCAGAATTTGTAGTCCTTGCCAAACCTGTCCACATCTTTCATATACAGTATGTAGATTACATTTCTTCGTTACAACCTGGCTTGTGCAATAATGTAATTCCCCCTGATGCTGCTCAATTTTACAGCACGCTCTCACAGAGACACAGTTAGCATGTCTTTCTGCTCCTGTGCTATATTAATCTTTACACGGGGAATGTGCATGCATGCATGCATTTTAACATCCTCAGATAGCACTTGATCTCAAAACAGCCTCCTCATGCTCATATTTAAAGAGCTATGGTCAGAAGACAACTTCAAGTTTCCATGTGCTGGAGAACATCAGTAGTAGCACGCTAGTCTGTGTTCACAGCAGATCAAAGGTGAGCAAAGTTAAAGTGTATTTGTTTGTGGTTTCCTCAGAAGCTAGCGAGCTTTGTCAGACACTTACCTTTTCAGTGAATATTTTCCCTGAAGAATGATGATCAGTCTTGCATCATGACTGTGAAGAGACTTGTAAAGTGACATGTCTGTCAGGGTACAGACTTTGGTTAGGTACAGAGTTGTTTCCTCTTGATCTTTACGGTCCCTCCTCTTCATCTTTTCTCTCCCTTATTGGTTCATTTATTTTGGTGCTGAATTAATTGTTTTTTGAGATAAATGATGATAACTTTCCATTAAGTTATCCAGTCTTATTTATATTTTATTTAGCTTACAGAATGGAGGACCATTTTAATGTACCATTCAAAGTTCTTAATTGCTGGATTAAGTAGACAGCTTAAATAAATAATAGATACACAAGACTTCAAAGCACAACATAAACACAAATAAAAACACTTCTGAAATGAATTTATTTTACACAACTTTAAAGCTGTGTTTGTTTGTGCGTGTCTGTGAACGTTTGGGATTGACAAAGAGGGAGATAAATGAGGACAGTGGTTGAAGGATATTTGCAGCCCCACTGATGCTGCATACCTGTACATGCTGTAAATGCTGGTCACTGCTTTAATATACTGTTCTGTGCTGAGACAAAAAACCACTTCAAAGTCCCTGATCTGGAACAGGAAGCATACAGACAAAAAGTCGGTGGTACTGATATGTAGGGCTTGGCTTCACCGAAACCTGCACCTTTTAAATATACATATCTGCTTTGTCCTTTTAGATATGTCACACCATGGTGTGAAAACCTGTAAAAATAGGCCAACCGTAGAGTGCTGGTCAGTTTAGAAGACCTTGATTATAGAGTACAACATAACGCCTTTGTTTGCCTTGAATACTTTGGCTGTTAACACCAGCTTTTATTCACGGCCTATTTCTTTTTACAGAATTTAGTATGATGAGATGATGCAACATGTTAAAATGTTGGGTTTTTGGCTCATCTTTTAATTCTTCATTTGTTTTCTATCCTTTTTTTGGTTTTAAACTGAAAACATAACCCCACTGCTTGACTGTGGATCACTGCTGACAAATGCATCAATGTCACACGAATTCATCAATGACAAGCATGAAGCCCCAAGAGACGTCTCACTTCAGGAACTGTGTTTGAGGAAGTGGACTTAACAATGAAGTTTGACCCCTGTCTACCAGGAGAGTAATGTTTTTGCTCTCTTCACTGAAAACATTTTCTGATATCTGATCAGATAAACTCGTTATTTCTGGATATATAGAAAAGGTTAAAAAAGCAAACTTTATAGGTATAATCCCACTGAAGACTGGTGAGCATAGAGGATCATATAGAAGCTAAGGAGGAAGATATTCCCATCAGGTTTTGATGGTTACCAAAACAGGGTTTGGAGGAGAGTGAATGTTAAGCCTGCTATTGCCAAGAGGCAAGAAGAACTGTTTAAATCAGTCTTATTGTTTTTCTGTATCTGCTGGCTCTGCAAGTGTTACTTATGTAGGTTGTAAACCATCAATGAAATATTATTATTTGAATCATGTGATATTTAAGTAAATCAGACAACTCGAGTGTAACCAACCTTTTCAAATTGTTACAAAGCCGCATTAAGTCAGTAGTTCGCACATGCTTTATGTGGAGGAAGAAAATATGTCGATCACAAACAGAAACAAAAAGTTAATAGCAGTCACACACAGCCAAAGTGAAAATCTATGTGCACTTTCCTTTTCAACAGCTGTGATCCAAGGTTGCCGGTAAATTTCAAATATTGAGCAGATGGCAGTATATCTGAATAATAGAAGAGTGTAAGCTCATGTAGTATCACATGGCAAAAGCCCTTTGAAGTCACATCTGGCATGAATACAAGAGCTGCAGTGGGAAGATAGGAGTGTGTTATATGGTAAATAATGGTCATGATCAAGAGTCTGAAAGAAAACCCATTTATTTTTGAGTATAATTTGAGACTGTTAGATATATTCAGCTTGCTTATGAGTATCCTGCTCTTCCTAAAATAGTGAATGTTTTCACATATTTTTGTCTGATGCATATCTAGAAGTCCATCACAAAGTACAGAGTGTAGTGTCATCAGCATAGCGGTTAACATATCTGGAGAGGTAATCTAGATTTAAATCTGTTGGTGCAAACAGAGACGTGTGGCACACCAAATTTGAGCGTATTACTGTGAGACCAAGCAGTTTTGAAGAACATCATCAGTGAAAGACAGATCTGGGTACACATCTATCTATGAATACTAATGGTGATGGCTTAAACGTTTACCCAGGCTGGGTGAATGTAGGCTAGTCTACAAAAGTAGTATGGAGGGCACAGCCTTTAATTATTCAGACCCCCTCTTGTTAAAACATCAACCAGTTATGGCCTGGGAGTCAGACACTCTGTACTTTCAAGAGTAGGCTTGAAACTTTACTTTTTGATAAAAGCTTTTGGTTAGGGCAAACCCCAAGTCAACCCCAAGTTATGCTGCTTTTGGCTCAAACTGCCAGTGGATTTGATACATCAATCTCTCTCTCTCTCTCTCTCTCTCTCTCTCTCTCTCTCTCTCTCTCTCTCTCTCTCTCTCTCTCTCTCTCTCTCTCTCTCTCTTTTCTTCTTTTCCTGTGCATCCACGTTTCATGTTACTGACTACATATCTTATCCAAAATGTTTGTATTTTTGTAATGCTCGTCTCAAAGTTTATTGTGGATCGTTGTTGCTGTAGTGGACTTGTTTGATCCTCACTGCTACAATGTTTTATTAGTATTAATATTATTGTACTAGTTATATTGTTACAGCAACTGTTAAAGAATATAACTTTCTTTATTTTTCTTGCATTATAAGTTTTTCTTGCTACTTGTATTGTTGCCTGTCTGCCTGTTTGTCACTTTCACCATCACTTTCTTTCTTCCCCACTCTTTATCTCACTTCCTGGTCTATATGGTTGCAGCAGACGGCTGTTCATCAATGGGTCTTGAGTATTTCTGTCCGTCTTTTTCTATTCAACCAGGTCATTTCAAGTATTGGCCAAATGTTGGGTCTCCTGTTAATAATATTTCAAAGATTACAAAATTGGCTGATTGAAGTAAACCATACAACTGATCAATTCAGGAAGCAGTTCCATGTCATGTTTGTGGATTCGTCAGGTATTTTTTCCCTAAATATTAACTTTGTAGAGTAAATAGTAGATTTGTACTCACCTAATAAGTGATCTTAAATACATTTAACATACCTTTATGTTACCTTTAGTATACTGCCTCTCTATCAGTGGGTGATGTGTCTGTGTCCTGAGTTAAGTAATAATAAACTGTTATAGTTCTAAACTTTCATTGTAGCAGGAGGAAGACTGTAGTTTTTTAAGCGTCTGTAAAGCAAATCCCAGGTTCATCCATTAACTTGACCACAAACTAACTACAAATTAAGAATCCCTAAAGTTGTGTTTGACTTTAAAGTTTTATCGCTTGAAGTACACAAACGTCACAGTGAAATGTAACTTGATTTCCCACAAAATTCCAAAGGTGTTGCATCTAAAGATCAACACAACAGGTTTGTTTTCGTCACCTTTTAAGTGTAAAAAATGTGGTTTTCCTGCATATCACAAGTTTGATATGTTGTTGCATTTGGAAAGGAGCAACCAACAGCTTTTTCAAGGTCATTATTCTATTCTCAGTGGTTGTGCTTTTTAAACAGATCCTCTCATCTTGTAAAGATAACTTTGAGTGTACACGTTTTTACGTGTGCGCAAAAATGTATTCATTGATATGTTGATACGAAGGGCTTAGTGATGTACCTGCTCGGCGCTAACACTGACAGTAAAGTGTTGCTCAGATCACTGGACAGTCTGATCTCATCTATTCCTCTGAAAAAAATTAGCATTATAGCAACACTTAAATGTCAGTTGGTGCTAAAAGGGTAGGACACAGCCAGTGGTGATGTGCAGGGCTTCACCTACCAGTAATATCAAGACTGAGCCCCCCACACCACACTCCACAGCACCTGCTATCCCCCTTTACTGTCAGTTCAACAATCACCATTCAACCCCCCTACTTCTGCATCTATGCTGACTCACTGAGGTGTCTAACTGCACAGGCCCATGCACATTTGACATTAACTTGACCTTTAGCACCCACGCATCTCATATGATGTAAATGTCTTATTTGATCATGTATGGATGTGTCATGAAAATAAAACCTTTGATCTATCATCAAAAACGTTTTAATCTCTGCACATTCAGGGGTTCCATATTGTTGTTCTGTTGAATGAATCAAAGTGCTACTGAACTAAACAAATGCACACTCAACCTGTGATGTGATAAAAAGTCTGGGTTAATATGAGTCGTCTTACGTTACCACAATAGCATGAGTGTAAGCAGTCGACTTCAGAGGAACTGCGAACGAGATGACTGATGAGCGCTGAAGTCATCAATGGCAAACTGTCACTGTATAGCCACAAAGCCTTTTCACGGTAATCAGGGTGAGCAGGACTACCCGTCAGTATTGTGGTTTGGAAGATGTACCTGCGAAGCGCTTGGGGCTGGGGCTTCACACTTCTTTGTAATTTGTGGGTAAAGGAAGTGTGAGGCCTGCCTTTGCTGTTGACTCTCAGGTGAATTGGAGCTTGGGAACCATATCTCCACTGAGAAAGTGATGTTTATTAAAGATCAGAGGATAGTGTTTGATTAAAGCAAAAAAAAAAAAGACACAAAGGACGGTAAGGGAATTAACTCACTCCACAGCATCAGTCATTAATCATTGCACTACATGAAGTTATGTGGAAAATGCTCATTATGTCTATTATCTAAATAATCTAAAGTACAGTACTGTGTCTGGTGTGGATGGTGTCAGGACTACCACTTTACTGAAAACTAATGTAAATGATATGCTTTTGATTTCTTTGTTCGTTAAGACGGGCTTATTGAAACATGTTTGTTTGCACATGTTTGTTTGCACAAGTTTTTAGCTGGCGATGAAACCAAACTCACACTGTTGTCTTTTTGTCACCTATACGAAAGCAAATAAGATCATCAGCAAGAACACTGCCTATTTTTAACAAGTCTGTTCTAATGCCTAAAACTACTGCAAGAGAGAAGGTGTCAGTTAAAATGTTGGACAACAAGCTGCATGTTTTATTTTCAAAAGCAAAGATTATCTTGATTTATTTATTTGATTATACACACAAAGCAGCATTTTGTATGTATATGCACTAAACCTTATCTTTAATCTTGTTTATGATTGTTATCATACAGACGCTTAACTATCGACTGTATCACATTGAGTCACATGTTATCACATGGAGAAGCTGTACACTCAAAGAAATAATTTGTTGGGTGAATGTAATAGAATTCTGGAAAGAATTTCCAGCTAATTAAATGCTTTCATTTAGCGAGACGCAATTTTGTTGAACCAACTAATTGTAAATATGTTGAGTGAACATAAAGTATTGACGTGACCATTACTTATTTGCAATGTTTGGGTCCAGTTTAATTTGTAGAGGTTGTTTCAACATATTTACTAAAGGTATGATCTGACTTAATTGTCTTGGGTCACAATAACTTGTAAAATATGATTATGGATAGCTTTTTTTTAAATTTATTTATATTTTGGGGCTTTTTTGTCTTTATTGACAGGACAGCTGGAGAGAGACAGGAAACGTGGGGAGTAGAGAGAGGGGGAAGGAAGACATGCAGCAGATGGTTGACCGGCCGGGAGTCGAACTGGCGACTTCTCCGAAGAGGACTATACCCTCGATTTGTGGGGCGCTTTGACCACTTGGCCACCAGCTCCCAATTGCAGTCAGTCACAGGTGATCTCTCCCAACTCCCTGTAATGACTCTTCTTTGCCAGAAGCATGCTACCTTGGCTGATGAATAGTGCCTGTCACACGTTACTGCCACCTTCTACTCTGGAGAGGTATTGAAGATGGGATACCTACCTAAACCCATTAAGTTGTGTTGACATAAAGCAATCTTGTAGTTTTAAGTATTTTGCATGTTGTGTTAAAACTACATGATTTCAAAATGTTTAACCACTAAACATAAATTGATAAAACAGAAGCTTCATGTTATACTTCTGTTGATAAAACAGACACCCATGTTGCTTTTTGTGAGTGTAATTTCTCACGAGTTAAACATCATTATTTCGAAACACTGTGCAATGTGGTAAACGTATTTGGTCATTCAATGGTTAATTCATAGGTGTGTAGGAAATATGTTTTCAAAGTGAACATTAGGTTTCTTTTTCCAAAGAAATAACAGTTAGAGCAAAGGTGGTGAGAAACCTGATTTTCCATTGTGGTTAAGGTTTTTTGACTGTGGCTTTTCCCCCATGAGGTTCAGCTTACATCATGGACCATTTTTAATCTCCTGACTGCAGTCTCAAAGAAGCTAAAGACTGAAAGAAGTTCCATTATCGTGTGAACATAGCGCCAGTCTTCTTAGATGAAGGGAAAATGTGCAGAAGGGATTAAAAGAGCACAGACACGTCATGTAATGGGTCATTCATTTTATTACACTATTTATTAGCTTGTCCAGTTCTAATTTCTCAGATTTACAGTTACACAACAGAGAACTTTTTCTTTTTTCCAAATTGGTATCTGTCTGCGTATTTGTGGAGCATGTCTTTGGTTAAAGGTCTGAATGAAAATGAAGAACAGCTCTCTCTTAATGATGCTATCAACATCTCTAGATTCAATGCAGTATAATTGAAATCCGACAGACGCAATAAATAACTAACATTTATCAACCTGCACACAAATTGAGTCATTTGGTTCTACTTGTGCTTTGTGCCACTCCTTGTCAATTAGGAAGAGGCCGAAGGTCTGTCTCTATTTCACATTTATTCTAAATGTTATAAATGTGTCACTGTTTTCTCATACAAGCCTCTAGATTTACATTACAGGTGAAAAGCATGACCCTTGATCCAACTGATTATTACATATAAATAAAAAATACAGAATAATTACATCCAAAACACAGCATTGTAAAAGGCAATAATGCAGCAATTAAAATCTCAATAACATTGTTTATATTTCATCGGGGAAATAAGGGGACAGACCAACAAAGAAGTCTAGAATTTGACAGAGGACGTACGTACAAATGTGATTTGAGTAACTACAGTATACACCATTCTACGTCTGCTAAATGCTGGTAGGAAACCTTCAGTGGTTTGGGAAACACAGGCAAGCTTATTCTCATCTATGGTTTCAAGATCAACTGACTTAAACTGTGAACATACAACGTTTTCATTCATTAACGTAGCTGTACAAATTATACAAGGGCTTATGACTTCTCCTCACCCGTCATAACACAACCGCAACCTGCAACTTACCTGCCTAACCAGAGAAACAGAAGATTGATGCTAAATCAGAACTCTGATAGTCAAAGTTTTTTTTTTGCTTCATTATAAAGCAAACTCTACAAAAAAGAAAAACACAACTTATGAATAAATGACTTTTCCTCCAAATGGACAAATGTAGGCTTTTAAAGCAAACGCCTGCCAGAATGAAATGAATCAGAAATGAATTGATTTTGGTTTAGATTATCTTTACTATAGCATACAGCAAAAGACTGATGAGAAAAAAAGCAACATCCCACAGTATAACCTTCCTCAATCGAGATGGTCTGATAGAATTGAGAGGCTAACAGAAATCAACCTGACACACCAAGCAGTTAACAATCAGCTAGAAAAAGGGGACAATCCCCTTTTCACTTACCTATACAGGGTACTATGTTGATCATAAATATGACAACCTACAATGAGTCATTCAGTGAAAAGCTAGAAACTTAAATATCGCATCTATAGAGTACTAACATTCAATGTTGTTGAGTCCAAATGTGTCAAACTGGCAGATTTAAAGACTCACAGCATGTCTTACTATTATCTGAGTGCCTGAGTGTGGTCTTTTTTTAAAGATTGAATACACACACTGACATTTCACATGACTATAGCTGTGGCCTCCTTACACTCGCTGCTCTGTACAACTCGTATCACCGACATGCCCAAATTTTAAGCTCCTCTGCTCTGACACACACACCTGCCAATTGTGAAAACTGCTACAGGGAGTGATGAGAAGGACAGCAGGCATGTAAGTCTGTCTGTTTGACTTGTTGGGCTTCACTACTCGCTCTACTCAGGGGAATGATGCGTATACTGAAAAGAGGATGGAATCTCAACGTCTACCTTAAATACATTCAGAAAGAAGTAACTGTGTCATTGTCTTGTGCTGGTTTTAACAACAGTCCGTTTTCAATCAGCCATGTTAGGAAAATGTTTCTCCTTCTCGTTACAGCACAATGTACTATTTTTATGTATTATTCCATTACACCGATGCAAATTAATCATAGAAATGTCTACATCTAGTAGTATGTATTTCTTACGTTATTTACAGTGTCCATTTTTTGAACGGTGACGTTTCTGACTTCTCAAAAGCAATGACAGGAACAACACAAATAAACACAGCAGCATCATACACCAAGTTGTCATGCTTTCATTAAAATAAAAGACTTTTGATTTTTCTGTTTTACAGTTCTTTAGGTGCCAGTACAAAGAAAAATAACTCATTCACTGACTTAATAAGCTAAACTCAATATTTGGTATATTTTGCCGATTCATTAATCATCTATTAGGGCAAAAGTAAAAACATGTTCTCAATGTACCATCAGAACATAGCGCTGTAGTGTCTATGGTGGTCTTTTTTGAGTCTGTGTTTCAAGTGAAGCCTCACAAATCCACATGCTCACTTAATGTTTGTTATCATATGAGAGGTGCCTTCAAATAGCTCACAATAGCTTGATAATTGCCCTCCCTGACTTGGTTTTACTTGCAATTTACACAATAATTTAACTAGGCTGTCACTCACACTCATCTACACAGATACAGTATATCTAACTGTGGTACGATTCAAACAAAGAAACTACTACTGAAAAATAAATACTATAAAGCATTATGCACCGTTCAGCTTCAGTTTCCAGTGAGGGGCAACAGGTCAAGTCATGCCACTGGGATGGTTTTCAAGGTAAATGAAACACTGCAGCATCGCTAATGCAGAGGACAATGCTCAGACTGTTACCCAGAGGAGTATTAGATTACAATGCGTGATGTGAGTGTGTATCTTATCACATTATTCACATTCTGGTAATGATGATAGGTTGTTGTTTGTCATTTACAATGGGGTTTGGGACGTACCCCCTACTTACTCAGTTACATCATACTTGTAACACATCATTAAATTGTCAATGGGAGTGTAGCTGGGATGCTGTTAGGAAGGAAAAGTGTTGGGGGGAGGGAGAGGGGGACAGAACAAGTGGTCAGGCATGACTTGTTGGCAGCCCCAGTACCTCAGTTCATCTGTTCAAAGAATTTGTAGGTGGGGTTTTCATAGCCGTGGTTCTGCATTTTGTTGAGCTGTCGTTCCTCAGGTGTCAGCATGGGGTCGACCTGCTGCGAGAAAACAAGGCTTTGGGTTATTATCCACTAAAACCACAACAAGGAAATGCTTCATTTATATATTTAATCTGGGATCCTTCTCAAGTCACAAGTGGGTGAGGATGGTTCAGGAGTATTAGCGGCAGGAGGAGTGTCTGAGGTGCTATTAAGGCAATAACCTTTAGCTTAAGTTGACTCAAAAGCAGTACTGGCTAGCACCGAGTACAAAATGTGTGAAGCAACTGCATCTAACAGAAGGGGGTGACATTTTTAAAATACACTTATTAAACTTCTTAGTGAGTGTTGAACAAACAAAAATAACACTTTCAAATCTGTCCAGTAAATGTGTAGCTAGGGCAGCAGACGGTTAGCTTAGCTTAGCCTAGCATAGAGACTGAAAACAGTGACAACAGCTGATGCAGTCTAAATGTAACATAATCTTACTGCTAGCACTTCAAAAAACCTACAGTTATCCTACTAGTCTTGTAGTTAGTATCCTACAAACTTTGTTATCAAAAATGTTGAAAAATAGTGAATGAAGGGGTAGGATTAGATAAGTTTTAACTTCTCCCTTCACACATGTAAAGTAAATTGTTTCACTGCTTGCTAATGGAACTGGTTGATTTTGTTTCTTTTGTATAACTATTCATTCTTTTCTACTTGTATGTCTTTTTTCTATTTTTCTTTTACATGTTCGAAAATAAAGACATCAAATCAAAATACTAGATTAAAAACAACACTTCATTATTTTGCTGGGTTCATGCACCCTTAGTACTTCTTTGCCACGTTACCAAGCTTGACTCTGGTGCTTGTAGATTGACATTTTTTTACTTTTCAGATACTAGAATTCATATCCAAAACTGCTCTGACTATTCAACATTTAAATCTCTATTAAAAACTCACCTTTTTAAGCTTTTAATTTGTGATTGTACTGTTGTTTGATTTGTGTTCCTTGTTTGTATTGATTTTAACAGTTGTACAGTGTCTTTGAGTTTCTGAAAAGTGCTATATAAATAAAATGTATTATTATTATTATTATTATTATTATTAGAATGTGTTGATTTGAACTACATTTAATTAAATATCAAACTATTGTGCTTGTTTCCAATTCTTTCAGAGACATTAATGTTCTCACTCACTTTTACCTTATCTGAGAGAAACACATTAACAATTCCCCACACATCTGATATCAAGACTTTCTATGAGTGTTGATCTATCAATGCGTCTTTTGCAAGACTATTAGTGATAGGCTAATGTTACAGTCTCTTATAGACAGGATGCCACTGTCATTATGCTACCGTTTAGCTGTCACAGAGTTAGCCTTTTCTAAAAAGCTCCAGCACACACTAATTCAATGACCCCCAAAAATAATACAAATTAATTCATGAATAAATAATAAAAGAAAAGAAAATAATTAGTTTTTGTCTTAATGCCTTTGCCACTGAAGTCTAACAACTAGCTAGCTTTAGCTTCATATTTAGTGTGCATGTGTTAAAGCGGTACACATCTCCCTTCAATACTCTCAAGGAAGGCTTACAAGGAAACAAGGAAACAAGGAAAATGGAAAAGGAAAGGAAAGGAATAGGATCATACCAGTGATTACATGTATGAGCACAAAGGAAATATTTCACTGTATACTTTTACCAACAATACAGCACCACTGCTCTTTCACAGGATTTTCACTAAACAAATGTAAGCTACTAGATGGCTTGAAGGTAGGAAATCATTATGATTAATCAACTCTGAACCGAAGTGGTGTAGACCAGGGGTTCCCAAAGTGTGGGCCGGGACCCCCTGGGGGGGTTGCAAGACACTAGTGGGGGGTCATGAGATGTCTTCCAGAATATATATATATTTTTTAAAGTTATCTAAAAATCTTCATTATTATTACCTTTATTTATTTACCTTGTTTTCTTATGTGTATCTTACTTTTTGTTTGAACTGGTAATTATTATTATTTCTTTATTTTTCTGTATTTCTGTATTTTTTTCTTCTCTTTGTTGGTTTTGTGTTACTTATATGTAATTTGGTAACTTGTGGTGAACAAAGAACTACTGAAAAAAATGCAATAAAAAAGTTGAATGACAAAAGTTATCTAAAAACTACATTTTACACATTATAGTCAAAAATATCGACACAAATAGTAGCTAAACTTGAAATAAAACCTTAAATATAGAAAAATGTAATGAGTTTTCTGCCTTTCTTTTTGCCAGATGACTCCTAAGTTTAGGGTTAGTGAACGGTTAATTATAAAAAGCATCAGTAGCAGTAGGTTAATTCATAAGGACACAGGAAATACAGCCACATGCTCATATACTGTAGGTAGACTTATTTTCTGCAGTTTTTAGTTTTTAGTTACTCTATGAAGTAAAAAAAAACATCTGGTGTTTTCCGGTCATGCTACACTCAGCTTGATTTTAAGGCTTATCTGGAGTCGTACCTCTACGATGCCATGACTGATAGTGCCGTATGGCTTCCTGCGCACCAGAAGCAGACTGATCACCATCACCATGGCAATAGCCACAGCCACCACCAGCAGCCCCACCATGGCGCCACGGTTAAATGTCTCCAAGGCATCAGGTTGCTACAGAGAACAAGAGATAAATGAACAGTGTGAAAATGAAGAAGGGCACAAAATTAAAAAAAAAACAACTTCTAAACAGATTTGTTAAAATATTTCACTGTTCTCGGCATAAGCCTCACCAGTTCATCCCTCTCAATCTCAGGAGGCTTGTTGACTACCTGCTTGAGCTCCACAGAAGTGTTGATCTAAAAGGAGAGGAGGGGAAAAAACCATTAAAAAGATAACATATGTATAAAATGTACATATTTTAATATCTAAGCACCATCGTACCTTTTCCTCATATTCATAGGTAGGGCCTCTCTCAGATGTGGTATAATCATATTCATCAACTGCAGGCACTGAGAAGGCAAAATTGAATAAAAAACATTTAGTTCAGCACAAAAGCGATAAAGAAAACTTTGTAAACAGTAGTGACACAAAAGAACAGCTTACCTTTCTTATTAGTCTGGAGGTCTTTAGCGGAGAAACAAGAGAGAGAAGTGATATTAACAGAAGCTGATGATGATGTGGACCAACATATGTTGGATTTACACATGTGTGTTTATGAAGGGTATGGAGATGCTTACCAACGCGGGGAGGATAAGGCCTGTTCTGGAAGGCCCTCTCCTCCTCCTCTTCATCATCCTTCTCCTCCTCGCTCTCGGCTGGCAGGAGCTCCTCAGTGGTGCGGGTCTCAGAGAAGGAGGTGGTCATGAGCTCGCTGATGTCTCCTCTTTCTGCCTTGACAAGCTCCTCTGTGGGTGATGGGTCAAGAAAAAACTAAGCTGAACAAACATTACTCTTTGAGAGTACCCACACAGGAGGGGGGGAGCAGGTATGAGAACAGGGGAAGATTGATGGGTAACAGAGAGGTAGCTTACGGATATCATCACGCAGCTCCTCATACAAAGTAGGATCCTTGTACAGCAGTGCAAGACTCTGGTTCATCCTCTCCTCAATTACATGCAGATGAGTGTACACCTGCAATGTGTATAGACATAAAGAACATTCAGATATTTACCAAAAAAAGAGATATCAAAGTTGAAAGAATGGATGTCTAAATTTAACAGGTCTTAGATTTGAAAAGAAAACAACATTTTTTCATTGAGTCGCGCGTCTGAAGCTGACTTTGAAGTCTGGCTTTGATCAAAGTTTAATGAAAAGGAGATATGCAGCTAGTTCACCTCTGCGAGTTCAGTATTTATTAACTTATCCGTTGCACGTACTAACTCTTCAGCACAAAATGTTCTGTACATCTCACAGTCGACAGAAAGGAGCCTCACATCTTAAAAAGCATTTCTGAAGCATCACACACATAGACACAGGCACGCACAGGCACACACACGCACGCACAGGCACACACACACACACACACACACACACACACACACACACACACACACGCACACACACACGCACACACGCACACACAGGCACACACACACACACACACACAGGCACACAGGCACACACACCTGGAATTTCATCTGCTCAGCCTTCTGGGGGTCGACAGCCACAATATGCTGGTAGTGCCTGAGTGTGTGTCTGCGGTCCTTCTGCTCTGCGGCCATGTAGCGCTTCAGAGCCTGCAGCACGCGCTCTGGCTGCAGGATAGAAATACCAGACAGTGAGAAAAAGCAACTCTCTCAACAATACACTTCATATATTAGAAAATGACTATTATGAACAAATGTTATTATTTCAAGGTATACATTTTTCATCTCTGTTGATTCCCCTCCTCCCTTGCTCTCCATGCTGGACTAACCTGAGGGGGATCAGACTGTACAGCAGTCAGGTAGTTCTCCAGGGCCAAGCGGCGGTTGTTGTTGAGTATGGCCTCCACTCTTGCAAGATGAGTCTCCACCAGCCTCTGCCTCTCTCCAGCCACCTGCTCCTCAAGAGTTTGCAGCACAGACTGGAAGTGCTAGATGAGGGAATACGGCAGAATAGACGCAAGTCAATCTGGTGATTCATCACCAAGGTAGAATTGAAATCACTGACTAAAACCAGGTTTTTGTTTACCTCATTCAGGGCCTGTCGCTCTGACTTTGGTAGGTTCTTTGATTGATTGTCTGCTTCTGCCCACTCCTTCATGATCTGAGGAGTTAAAAGAACTTGTTTTAATTTTTGCTAAAAGTATCGCTTACACCATCATTGTATTAAATCTGGTACAGCAGTATGAAATGTATGAACGGCAATCACTGAGATTGTGCTGTATGGTTGGAGTGTGTTCAGTGCAAAATTCCTTTTATTAAGTGAGCACTGGAATATCATTAATCTACATTTAAAGTTTTGACATTGCTCAGTAACAACAGAAAATAAAACTTCAAGAATTTGGGAAATAAAGTTGTCTGTTGGAATGAATCAAGACAAAAAAATCAGTGTCATAAGAATAAAAATAAGAGTGTTTCCCTAAACTGCAAACTTTCTCTATAAAAGGTTGATGATTTAATTTAATTCAATTTGAGTTTATTTGATTAGGACAATGCCCATTAATCAACACTTCAACAGTATGCCTCAATGTAAATATGCCAGAATTAGCACAATAGGTAAATTTCATCCGTAGTCCTAAGTCAGGTACTCACATAAAACATAAAACAACAAGATTTATAGTTACAGGATGTCACAAAACAGTTAACAGGACACGACACGAACTGACTTACAAACAGATTTTACATACAAAAAGTTTGTGACATTATAAAAACAGGATGGAAGGTGAGGCCAAAGCCCCCAGGAACGGGCCTCAAGTGAGAAAACAGATCATTCATGAGTACATGACTGCTTTGTTTTTCACCAATGTTTTTTTTTTAAAGGTACAGTAATAATTCTCCTCAACGTTTTTCATCAGGATGAAACGTGCTGACAGCTATTAAGAATGGTAGGTAAGAGAGGAACAAACTTCATGATGCAAACATTCATGTCTTACTGTTTTCAACATCTGACTAAAAAATAACACTACACTTATCATAACATGCATCTGTAAAGACATCTTAAGTAATCTTAAGTGCAGAGCTACATAGATGGCTTGGTAATGATGAAAACACCTCATTTGTGACATGTAATAAAACCACAGCCAAAAGTTAAAACAGACATTCTTGAAGTTGCACAACAGCCATACTGAGGCACCAACACCCACATGCAAACACGATCAGATATGTAGAGTTAAAAATACACCCTTCACTTCCATCATGAAGGAAACTACGTCCGCAGTAAAGTACAAGCAGTTCACTGATAATGCTTTCACTCCTGTACAGCATTGATCTGCTCGCCTGCATGCAGGTAAAACATGTACAGGCCAGTGAACCTGTCGTTCTGAGAATTAGATTTGGGAGTGTTTCCCACATTAATGAATCAGCCGTCGAAAGTCCGACACACCTGCCAAAAAAACTATTAGCCTGTTCATGCCCCATGAAAGTCACCTCATTGATTCTCTTCATTCTGCGCTCCTCCAGGTCTGTTTTGGCACGCAGGAAGTTGGCATGCTCAGTGTCGTCCACTGGCTTTTCAAAATACACATCAACGCCATCTGTGGGCCGAGGTGTAGTCACTAGAGGGGAAAGACAGAAAACAGCTGTTGTTACTGTCGGTCAGATTGCAACAGCCAAAGACCAGTTACTACCTCATAAAGAGGACAGTTTGGTTCAAATGTGAGTGCTAAGAATGCAGTGAGCAAGAGGGGAGACAATTTCACTCTACAATCAGAGGAAATGGGTAAACAGACATTAAAAAAACAACAGAAAATCTCTTAACTGAGTGAGAATACTCAGTCCAAGACACCCTTGTTGGAGCTATTTACCTTGTTTCGCATTTTTGATTATTTTTACTTCAATCAATTGATTTATTTATTGTTATTTAATTTAAGGTAATTCAATTTGATGCCATAGGGGTATTAGTATATTTTGTTACTCACTTTTATAGGTTGATAGTTTTGCACCGGATGACGTCTATATATATGGGCAGGTAAGATAGGAGGGGCGGACACCGGGGATGGTGAATGTTTTTTTACCTGGAGATTTGAAAGAGATGCTAACTTTGAGCAAAGCTTTTTGCTATACAATAAACCGCCAAAACACTGAATACTTGGCTGGACATTGACACTTTTTTGGACACCGTGTAAGATCCACTCTCCCCGTGCCCAGTGGCCGGTTTTTGATTTGAGATTTAAGTTTTGTAAGTTGACCAAGTCAAATAGCCACTACAACCCTGATAAAGACTATCCATTATTCTAGATTAGAAATATAACTAATCCAAGTCAACAAAGACAAGTTAATGATCCCATTCTGCTGTGCGATGTCATCTCTGAACAGCTGGTTTTATATTTATATTTTGGGAATTAGAAGATGTTCAATGTTATCATTGTTATCTGTCCAGCTATTTTTGTGGCTTTTTTCTTTCATTTGATAGCACAGCCGAGGACAGACAGGTCATGTGGGGGGTATGGACTGGGGGATCACATACAGTAAAGGGTTGAGGTCAGGAGTCAAACCAGCAACCACTGCGATGAGGAATGCTTCAGTAGGTTTGCACTAAGCCATACTGGAGCATCATTTAAGATTATTTTAAGGGCAGGTCTAACAGATATTTCTGAGATAACCCACAAAATGAAACACACAAATGTTTAAGGATTAGTTATTTTTATCAGTGATTTTCAACCGCTGTGCCGTGGAACATTTTCCAATCTCACTTAATTAGTCAAAAAAAATATTATTCATATACTGGAAATAATTTGCCATGTAGTGCGTCTGTACCTGCAATGTAGTGACTGGCTGAGTAATTCAATACTCGTCATACTGACCTGTGCTACCCACCCACTGGGTGGCAATAAAGCGCACTTATGACCTTGTTAAATTAAGACAATAGAATTAATGATGCGCGCGAGAGGTGTATGTGACAAGGATAAATATTCGAAAAGGAAAAATAAAAAATCCAAACTTGGCCCTGGATAAAATTCTAACCCAGATGAAGAGCTTAATATGGGTGGTTGAAAAGACAGCTTTTATGAGAAAAACTACATTAGTGTCTGCGAGAGCTGTTAAAGCTAGCTACTTACTATCTGAACTCGAAGCCAAATCAAAAAAGTGACACACTGTGGCAGAGACATTAATACTACCTGCAAAAGCCATTGTAAATGAGATGCTTCGCCCTGACACAGTCAAAGAAGTAGCCAGAGTCCCTCTCTCAGATAAATAGATTCATAAATTGAGAAACTAAATGTGTCATTTTGTAACACTTTTGGTTGGTGGTGTGACTCCGGATTTTTTTAATGTAAGAAATGTGCCTTGGCTCAAAAAAGGTTGAAAAACACTGAATTATATCATCAGATTAATGTGGTGTACAAATTTGCTTTGAGTCTTGTGTGGGACAAGTTCAGAAGAGGCCTTAAATGAGTGCGTGCGTCAGCTTGGGTTTGACTGGA
The DNA here is from genome assembly GCF_009762535.1 of Notolabrus celidotus. NCBI lineage: Eukaryota > Metazoa > Chordata > Actinopteri > Labriformes > Labridae > Notolabrus > Notolabrus celidotus. The sequence goes on from NC_048283.1 coordinate 20,362,882, forward strand.
GGTCGAAATTAGAGACTATAAATATGAATTTCACTTTTATGAATGAAAATGAGAATTTGTTACAATAGTAATTATTTTGTTAATTAAAGGAAATAAGTAAAACTTAATAACTCAATATGACAGCATGTATACAACAGTATTTCCTTGTTCCATTAACTTTTTGTTATATTTACAGACTTATACTTTCTCCAATTTCTTATGTTTCTGGATAAGAAATGTTAGAATAGAAAGAATAGAAAGTAACTGCCTTCTCTTCTTGTATTACCTACATACATGTAAAAATTGACAAAATAGCAAATAAAGTTCACATTATAAAGAAACCAAAACTGGAAGTAGCAAAATGTTATGTTCCCACAGTGGTAAACTAATTTAAAAAAATGTATGTTGATCATTTTTTCCATTTGCTCTAACACTGCTACGAAAGTCACTGCGGGCCAGAAGTTGATGTGTGTCCAAATAATTTAAGCAACATGTACAGCTACTTCAGATATGGAGTAGGACAGGCTTATGTGCACTGCTAAACAGAGCCATCCTCTGGTTACTGGCTGAAAAAGAGCAGCAGACAAGTGTTGAACATTGTCTTTTATAACTATTAAGATTGAGAGAGTAGGAGTGACTCTGCCTGTAGTTGTTTAGTCATCTGACTGCTTTGTTAACCACATTGTCTAAACACTGAGTGCAGTATTCACAGACGATGCACACTCACAGCTGTCGCCCTTCATCAGAGGAGCGGAGGTGGTAGGTTTGTGGCTTTTCTCGTAGTAGAAGGAGTCCAGATAGTCTGATGTCTGGTACGGACCTGAGTCAATGGGGTATTCGTACTCCTCTGGATCTTTCACAGCAATGGCTTCCTCTTCCTCCTCTTCTTCCACCTCCTCCTCATCAACTTCCTCTTCTTCATCATCTTCCTCTTCCTCCTCCACCACCTCGTCATCCTCCTCTTCCATATCGGCTTCGTCCACATCGGTGTCAGGTGAGGGGCTTGGAGTGGGAGCCGTCACTTTGGTGCTGTGAAAAAAAACATTCACACAAGTGGAACAATCCAATAATGTCAAACACAGAGTCTTTCACCCTCAAACATGTGTGGGATCAGGTTGATTCATCTTACATTGAGTTGAATTTTCCGCTAGACTGGGCTGTGAGGGTCTGAGGACCAGCAGGGGGGTCTCTCTCCTCCATCTCCCCTTTACCGTTAGAGCTTCCTCGGCCTGGGCAGCACACGTACTCAACCCCCCGGAAGTGATCTTCACATGGCAACAACATCCCGTAGCTGTGGAGCTCCAGATTTTCTGCAGCACATTCCTAATGCACAGATTTAAAATGATTGTACAGTGAATTAGAAAAGTGAGAGGAACGTTGTAAATTCTCGGTAAAATGAGTCAGAGTGTTGAGTTTTCTCATTATACAAGTTGAAAGGAGGAGATAGAAAGAGCCTCCTCTGCAACAAACACCTCAGGTAGGCGTACAAATAAGTGTGATATGATGCACAACACAAAACCATTCAAACATGTCTAGTCTGCTAGGAGCTGTTACAACACACTACACAAGGGGCTTTGGATACACAGTGGAGAGCTCATTCTGGCATAAGGGTTAAATATTTACAAATGTACTAGTGGAAAATCCTCCTCTGCTTTCATGTGGCTGACAACATTTCCTTATCTAATTCAGAGACATTCATTTAATGCTTCTTAGTGAACAACTAAAACTTCTACAACTATCTTACCTCCTTAGCAATATTGTGCCAGTACACGTAGCTCTCGCAGGCGTCCATCTGCTCCTGGTGGAGGAAACGGCAGCGGTCGGGCACCAGTAGGGCCTCGCTCACATACTCGCCTTCTGCAGTAGGGGAGAAGAAAATGTGAGGTCAATGAAAGCAGAGAGAGTATCTAAAGAGTTTATCCAAGAATGTCCTGTGTCTGAGCGAGGAGCATTGAGCTTTTCGGGCTTTAATTAGAATGTAAAGAGTCTGGAGGAATGACTTAATCAGGAAAATGAACGACAGCAGTTAGTTGGGGATTTGGTTCATACATTTGGATTAACAGTACGCTTAAATCTGTGATGATGGCGCACTTTGAGCGGATAATCTGCAGCTGAGGCAGGGAGTAGCTTAGTTAAAATGTATATCATACATGTATTACATCGATCAGAAATGAGCACTTCATTTTATATAATAAAACTAAAGAAATGGAAAAGTTGTATGGTTCATATTTATCATCAAACAAGTCCACACAGTTTGGCTATTAAATAATATTTAGGGCCCATATATGGAGGAAAGGGTTGGTCCATACAACAGGCAGAACTGCAGAAATTAAATAAGCTGAAGCCAGCTCTAAAACGCTGTGTACAAGAATAAAAATGTGTCATGAATCCAGACTGACTCACTATTTATTACTCATTCATTTAATCATCCTCTGTTAGCCTATCCGCCCCCCTAGTGGCTTAAGGCAGACGTGGCCGCTCTCTTTAATACTGTCTATTAAACTGCACATCCTGCTTTATATCACTGCATAAATTAACTTCTTATAGTTATACAATAGGCACACATGGATTTTTGTTTTATTCAATACACGGATTGTTAAGTGACTTCCTAGATTTGGTGCTACCTTATGTACCAAAGGACAAACATACTACAGACATGTGACATTATTCTTTTAATGACTCACATACTCTTAATAAGAACACAATTATCTAAATAAAGTCTTTAAAATTAAAAAAGTGGTATAGCCTATTCTATCTTATAAAAAAGTTATTAAAAGGAAAAAAGAGGAGGAAGCCATTACTCTGTCAGCCTGGTAATGTTCTGCATTTGTTGCTCAAAATAATGTCAAACTGAGATACACCAATATCAAAATCCACAATATATCAGTGTACTACTCAAAAGTCAAGTTAACTCACTCATCATGGACCTTAACAGCTGATCAGTGCCCTACAGGCGTAGGAACACGTGTGTGTGTGTGTTGAGTTCATGACAAGAGCTCAAACAAATGGACTTTCAGACGGCAGGGTAAAGAACTGAAACATTCCTGAATGTAGTGAACATGAACACTTACATCGACATTCATGTTTGGGTCAAACTGAGGTTCAATAAATCAACGAAGCTTCCTTACGGCCAGTTTCTCACCATGTGTCGTTTAGTATATTTATGTTATTTTATGCAGATCTTGTGTGATAAATGTTGTCTGCGGTTTCCTTTGGTATGTGTTTTTATGTTAGCATCTGGATTCATGTTGGTTTATTAATGATTTCATTTTATTACTTGTGGAGGAGGCTATGTAGTTCTGAATTCCAAGACAAATTTCCCATAGGGGGAAAATAAAGTCATGTTGTGTCGTGCCGTGTCATGCCGTGTTGGCCGTGTCGTGCCGTGCAGTGTCGTGTCGTGCCGTGCTGTGTCTAATCGTATCATAGTACCTCAGACAATCCATCTTAAAAAAACAAACCTTTTAGAAGATTGATTTCATTTAACTAATAACATGTGACCTTTTGATTGGAGAAATTTGTGGATTATTTCTTTAACTGTGGCACAAAACTAGATTCCCCGTTTCCAGTGTTTCAGCTAACAGGATAAGTTAAGCTAAACTAAGCTAAGCTAAATGTTAAAGTAGCTACTCCTGGTGGGTTAACACTTTGACAGAAATGGCTTCCAACAATCTAATCTAATAATTATCAGCTAATGGTCTCTGTCTCTGTCTGTTCTTTTATTTGATTTTTATTTGCTCTTACAGTGTTTTTATTCTATTTATTTATTTAAGTGTTTTATTTGTTTTATCATGATATTACTTTATTCTATTTTATTTTCTGACACCGTTTTATGTTCTGTGTGTTTTAACTTATTTTACCTCACTGTGCAGCACTTCGCTAAACTTGATAGTTTTTTTTAATGTGCTATACAAAGTGGATTGGATTGGATTGGATTGGATCAACAGATTAACAGAGGAGCTCATCTTTGAACAATATTTAATGCAGAGGTTATCACGACAGGGAGATCTAATCTAACACAAACGATCCAGCATTTTTCCTAAAAGTCTTACTTTTCTTTATTAGCTTGTTGATCTACTGGTTAAAAAAAACCAACAACTAAAAGATGTGGTTTGCCTTATGGGATATATTTTTCAAACCCCTGTCTTTCTCCTTCCATAATCAGTGTACAATATTTTGTACATGCAAAATGCTGATGGCATGACATTACAAACATGACATAATGAACCTATAGAAATATAAAAGAAGTCTTTATCCTTTGTTTCCCACATTGTTATCATCTGAAGGCAGGTCAGTGTGTTGCTCTTACCTAGACAGCGGTAGGGCAGCACTATGAAGGAGTGTGTCTGGCAGTGGCCCCAGCCTTTCTTACACCAGGCGGGGATGGTGACGGGTCTTTTTGACTCCTCTATGTGGGAGATGGTAAGCGCTGGGTACACCTGGATGAATAGGTCCATGCAGAGAAGACAGAGACACAGAAACAGGTAGATGTATTGACAGAACAGAAGGGGGCAGACAGAGGGGCAGGGGGCAGGAGGAGGAGGATGGTTAAAGAAGAGGTTTGGATAGATAAAAAAAAAAAAGCATGAGGGAAGAAGAGAGGGGAGGACACAGTCAGTGGGGAGAAGACTGACAAGGGGAAGAGTCATGCAAACTACCTATGCATGGCTATGGAAGGCTTTTGACTGGAGCCATGTTGGACTTGGCATTCTAAAGTTATCATCTCTATTAACATTCATGGTCGTTCTGTATTCTGTCTCAAATATTTTCCTTAAGTATGTAGGCCACTCATTTGAAGCACAGACTCATTATTTGGCTAAATATGGATGATGATGCACACTAGGATGCTTTTTAAATATTTCTAAAAGAAAAAAATCCTCTAAAAGAATCCCAGATTCACAATGTGTCAGCTAATCCTATTACCAGATACCCATTCAGGCTTAAAGCTGCTGCTCCCTGTACCTGCCATATCTACTTTAACCACCAGGTGGCACTTGGCTGCCTTGACTTCAAATAAATCCTTCTGATGGAGGAGTATGTGGGAGCTATGTGTAACATTGATTACCTCACAGAAGATAACATTAGCTAATGTAGAAGTATACACATGTGAATTAATAAGAGGAGGAAAAGAGGATGGTGGCACACATGAAATAGCAAACTATTCCAACCGCCCACCATCATGTCACTATATATGATTGAATATATAGATTTAAGGAGAGATGCAAGACAAAGCAAATTAACAAACAAAAATATTTCCTTTACTTGATATTCTTACAAAGTCTTCTTTTTCTTACAGTCTTTTAAAAACTGACTGACTGTTTTAATTCCCCCTGAAAGGTTCAGCACCGTACCTCCTGACAGTAGGAGAGGATTTCATTGGGCTCTTTGAAGCAGCCCTGGCGGCCCTGAGGATCCGGTTCCCACTGGCCCGTCTGTAGGTTCATGTGCAACAGCTGACGGCCGCAGAACATGGCGATCTGCGGCTCAGCCACCTGGACGACGGGCCCGCTCACCTCGTTCATGGCCAGAGCCTGCAGAGCACAGGAAAGAGGGAGAGAGAAGAGGGAGAGGTAAGGAGGAGTCGATACTAACAAAGTGGCACAAAATATTGTGTTTGAAGCTGATCCAGGAGAGGTGGGATGGCAGATCATTCTGAAATTGCACTCCCCTCTACAGCATTGGAGCAAGAGTGCTAGTAAGGGTGCGAGAGAGTGAAGGAAGATCGAAATATAAAGCGAGAAAATAGAAAAAGGAAGAAGGAGGTAATGCACAGGAGAGCTGAGTGCTGTTGGAAGTTTTGAGGAAATGTTTGGAAAGATAAAATTCAAAAAAAGGCTCATAAAAAGAAGAAAATTAGATATTTCAGTATCAGTTTTTACTTACTGATACTAAGTCCATATGTAGACTTGCATTTAAGTCAACACCCCTCTAATACTAGTGACAAATTATGGATGAAGTTACATAAAAGAGCATCAGATATAACTGAATTAATAAATAAAGAATGTAAGCGTTACATGCAAAGACACACTGCCAAATATAATCACAACAGAGGTATGATTACGTGAGTACAAAAGTTAGCTAAGCAGTTCATGGTAATCACACTGACAGTTGTTTTGGCAACGACTACAAATAACTTCAAAGTAATGACACAAAATTATATCATACTGTAGTTAAATAAAAATAAACAAGCTATGTGAAAGTGAAAGTGAAAGTAATACTGTTATCAATGAGCAGGGGCATGTCCAGAGGGGGGACCAGGGGTGGTATGGTCCCCCTTATAATATGATTAGCCAACCCCGCTGCCACCACAAGATGTGGAACTATGATTGGCTACTTGCGTTATCAGAGGCGGGACTCAGTTAAATCAATGATCTGAGCTGTATTTCAACAGGCTGCTAGTAGCTTTTATTGCAACTGTAGTTTTACTTTGCTGAGACTTTAGATGGTAGAAAAACACTTTGTACATTTATTTCAGAAGACAGGTGTATAAGAAGAACCAGTCCATCAAATATTGTGAGCAAACCTCTTCACACTGCCTAACTGTTAAATACAACATAGCTAGCTATATGTTTATTAAAATGTTGCTGGAGAATGTACCTTCAAATGACAGTGCTCAGGAGTTTCCTTGCAATGCTTTTTAGAACTTTCACAACCTTTGAACAACCTTTTTTTATGGTCCTTCAAAAATTATACTCAGATGATATTACCAATCTGTTGTTGATTATTAAGTTAATAAATATAGGATACAATTAGTGGATACAGAGGAGGTAAATAAATGGTAAATGGTATTAATTTCTTGCCACCCCTGTATAAATCAGTCAATCAAAAAGCCTGGACACTCCTCCGTCTAGAAGCACTTCATACCCGACACAACATACCCCTGATTTTAACAAATAAGACTGCACATAGTGCAAAAAATTCAACATAAAACACACAACTATTGGTGGAAAACACTGATTGCTGACTCAAGGCTTGATCTGAAATAACATTTTGCTAGCTTTGACTAACATTACACTCTCTACCAGCACCACACTGTTGTTGTTAGTATGTCTTATCCTAAAGCAGTTCTTTTAAGGCTTTAATCGAGGCCAAAACCGACAATACCTAATGAAAGAATGTTTTTAACTTACAGCCTATACTACCTCCTTTCTCAAAGAACCGACAGCTGCCAAAAGTTGGCACAGATGTTAGATGAAGAGGAAAACATGTAGCAGACATATATAGAAGAGTATGTAAAAGACTGTTCCCTCTCTCCAGCTGCCTTCTTGTTGATGTTGTTATTGATCTTGGATTATGTTGCCTCTGCCGGGGGAGGGCCCACGGGACCCCACATAGAGGAACAAACAGCAGCTAGGGCTGAGAGTCAGGTGTTAATACAAGCTCATTGACCGGTGGGCCACTTCACTACATTAACACACAGCACCCAGACAGAGGGAAAAGGAGAGAGAGAGAGAAAGAGAGGGAAAGTGGGGGTGAGGTAGAAAGGGAAAAAAAGCTCTATAGACCGATCAGACAAGGACTTCATCTACAGGAGCAGAAAATAGGTCGGGAGTCCTCAAGATCAAAAAGTACAAAGTGCTCTGAGGTTACTCTGGATGGCTGAGTCATCGCTGGTGAAAGAGAGTTAACAAAAGACCCTCAGCTAAAATAAAGATGCAGGTTTTTCGTGCATTATTTGACAGCTACATTCATGTCAGAGAGGTAACATAATGTTTACTGTCCAACATTGAATTTCATCAAAAAGGCATCCTGCACCCCGGGGGCACAGCAAATATCTCACATCCTTTCATCTGTGCTGACAGACAGAGAGATAGACCTTCTGACGACAGACAGGACCGACGACTCTGAGCCTATTAGGAGGAAGATGCCCAAAGGGAAGAAACAGAGGAGAGAAAAAATGGTAGAGTGACGCCTGATCAAAGGGAAGCCCCGCTTTGGCCGACCCTAGCTCGAGTGTTTGAAGTCCTAATTAAAATTCATACAGAATAAAATAAATATATAAACCCCTTTGAGTAAATGTACAATAAATATAATAAGCCCTGAGCAGTCTTTGCATTATAATTACGCTAAGAGGAGTTTGTGTTTCTGCATGTCCAAGCAGATTTCTTACAAATTGCGGATCTACTTTTCATTACTGCTGACCATTTCCAAAAGTGTTTTTTGATCCATGTATGCATTTTCCTACCTTACATGCTGCGTTTTTCACAATTAATCTCAATATTAGCTTAATTCAAGTTAGCAGAGGTTTACAAAATTGCTTGAGAAAGCTTTTACATCACAGTGAACCTTTTTTTCTAAACCCTTTCAGGGTCATTGCCTGTAAAAATGAAGCAGGTGTTTGCACAATGTATAACTTGTAGGTGTGGCTGAAAGTCTGCTATACGTCCAAGTAAAGAATCTATAAATCGCTCCCTGCGTTGAACATAAATCATTTCTAAATGGTTCAAATTATCTTGTTCATTTTCCTTTGTGATTAATTGTCAATTGTTTGAATTAGTGGTTTTACGATATAATTGCTCTCTGAATCATCCAGTTTCACAGCCAATTCTGGAGTTTTGACTGTCAGCACTTGCTGACATCTCCAGAGTGATGGATTTTACATCTCAGGCAAAATTCAAGTCCCTGCATGTTAATGTTCAGCCAACAGGCAAATGAATGGAAACAATGGAGTCAAATAAAAAGAATGAAAAATGTTCTAAAAAAAACCCCAAAAAACTGAAGTATGCTTTTGAGAATTCTTGATTAACTGTTCCTAGTTGGTAAATTCTCATACATAATCATACCTTTATCTCTTTTACTATGTTAAATCATTTTAGAATGAAAAGTAAAGACTGTCTGAGTTATTGTCTGCGCTGATGTGGAGCTTTTTGTTTGTTAGGTGTAATGTTTGATGAGCTGCTAGAGCTGCTGAAACAGTGTGTCTACTGTAGCTGCTGAGCTCATGTCTACATAGACATATCTCTTTGACTCAGAGAAGGTCAGTACCACAAAGAGAAAAAAAAAAACATCCGGATATTTGAGAAGATAACCTGGCAGCTCCCCCTGGTCCAGCTCTCTCTTTCTGCCTGCTCTCCACTCCTGCACTTGCAGAAAATCAATGCTGAGCGACTGCAACTGTATCGCCACGTTCCCCCAATCAATAGTAGTCCATCAGGAGCCCGAGGCCCTGACCTCCAGCACGGCGAAGCTGCACACCCAATCTCCAAACTGATCTGAGAGCAGATTAGATCTCCCTGTCTTGATAACCTCTGCATTAAATATTGTTCAAAGATGAGCTCCTCTGTTAGTCTGCCCCGCACAGCAGGAGAAAACCTGCCTGTTTTTGACCCAGATTGGAGTGTGATCACTCCTACTGCTGCACTCCACGGCAGCCTCACATCAACATCACTCAGGGGCTGACGTCACACGGACCCACTCTGTTCCGCTGTGTGAATGCCACACAGTGACTTCGTAGGTGTTTCATTGTACTGTGTCATTATTTTCTCACGATAATATTCCAATCTGCTCTATGAAGGCGTCAGGTCTTTTATTACTCGAAAGTAGAAATCACTTTTGTGTTCTCAGACATCTTTATGTATGAAGTGCGTCATGTAGGATGGACTGGTTGTGAAACTATTTTGAAATTGCAAACACTAACTGGAAAAACAAGTAAACACAAGACCAAGGAATCTGGAAAATATCTGGCATGACTGTTTGAACAACAGAAGCACAATTTCATTTCTGTGAGGGATATCGACTCATTGTTTCAAGAACTTGATATGCCAACATGACACCTTAAAGGCTGCATTCCTCTAACATATGTAACGTTTACCATTTAGGTATGGTAATCTATGCCATGATAAATCCACACCTACTTATGTGCAATTTGTCCAGCTAAAACAGATTTCTTTCTAAGAACTTTATCAATTGTTAAATATTTTATTGAACAATCAATTTTTTCATTGTAGATCAAAAACATGAATGTTGACTTAAATATTACTCATACCCCCGACCCAACAATTCAAAAATTAACAAAAATGCAATCCCAACAAAGTCCCATCCAACATGCAAATAAAAAGTGCATGTAGGGGGCATGGTCTTAATAGCCTTGCAGTAAGCAGTGTGCTATGTGCATGTGATTGCGGAATAGCATAGATATTTAACTGTACTTGCATGAAATCTGGTTGTTTTAGTCAGGATTATACTAAAATATATTTTCCCCAACTATATTTAAGTTCCCTATTAAGAGCCAACCTTCAATTTAGTAAATTCCTGGTTTATTCCAGTTTATTCCCATGGAAAGTTTCCAACTTTGAAAATTCCCGGAATTTTGCAACCCTAATGAGGGCAGAGTACCCCATTACTCAGATGATTAACTCCCTAGTTAACATTTCTTAATTAATTTATGTTCCTAATTGCTAGTTTCTAGTCCTAATCAATACAGCATGATACTCGTTTGATAAATGAATAGAGGATAGAGCCGGGTATGCTTCACCATTGACTACATTGGTGACCTGTTAACCTAGAAAGAGAAATATCAATATATCCACCCTGTCTCCCAAATATGGTCACTTCTGGCTCCGCAAAAACAACAAAAACAGATGGTGACAGGCAAAATGCTGAACACCTGGTTTCAAATTTCTAGTCCACAAAACAATTGATGACTTTAAAAAAGGCTTTGCTAACACTTTACATGCAGCAAAAAGTCACATGCATAAAGTTTGCATGATAACTTGCTGCAACACACATGTTGAACATAATAAACAGTCTACTTGTTAAACCTCAGGCTTCATGTTTGCCTGCTTCCATCATCACAGTGAGCATGTCACTATTCCCGGCTAGGATCACTGTGTACAGACTCACAAAGCTGCTAGCATGACTGTTGATCCATTTAAGCTGGATCACTCAAAATTCAAATTCAGCACTAATAAGTATGTTTCAAATTAATGTTTTACTATTTTTATTTCAAACATTAATACTGTTTATTCACAGTGCTTCGAGGCCTTCGATAGACGTGTTGCTGCAGCACCTCAAGTTTCCATTTGAGGAATGTGACTGGACATTTTTGACAGGGGAGGCCAAACTAGGGCACTGACTTTTGCAGGGGTGTGATGTAGTATAAGCACACACAAGGACATAAATAAACAGTATTTATTTACCCTTTCAGAGCAACTAACCATCTCTACTTTAACTGCTAAAATGAATGTAACCACAATATGCTATAATACCTTTCTATTTTTTTTTATTTACTTTAAAATGTAATACAGAGTGGTTTTATTAAAATGTTACTTGTTCCAATAGTTTTTTGTCCAAATCACAATTTCAAGTGCTTAAAAAAAGAAAATGGGCTAAACTGAAATGCGAGAAAAGCTACAAGCAGTCTTTCGCAATACAGCCCAGATAATGGAATTGAACACAAGTCCTGCCAGCCAAAACTTGCAATAAGTCAATTTAGGAGTTTTGGGTGGCCAATCATATTTCAGGGGGCTATGGCCAGCTCTATCTCTTTAACCTGCCTCTGCTGCAAAAGCCCAGGAAGTTCTACTAACACCAATGTTACAATGCCCAACTTAACAGCAGAGGTAAACATGTTTACAGACTTGTACAGAAAACAGCTTTGGTCTCAGTGGTTAACTTCTTTACTGGGAAAAGCTATGGGATGAATCATTTTATAATGCATCTGCTTGACTATACTGAAGCTGTTTGCTAGGGGGCTCAAGTCCTTCACTTCTTTGTCAGTTTCTAGACTGATTAAAAGTTAGTTGAGGTCAGAACTCCTAATACAGTGTCCACCATTGTTAGGTTATGTAATGCCTCTTCAGAAACCAATGGGTGATGTCACTGAGACCACGTCCATGTGTTATACAGTCTATGATACTGATAAATAGTCAAAGACAGAGTCCTCTGTTGTACAGGATAAAGCTTTCATTGTCAGCTAAAAGTAGCTGACAGCCATGAATGAATCAGATTCTTCTGCCTCTATTAAGCTGTTTTTGTTCATGTTCTTTTATTTACAGTTTATTCCTGTAATTCCCTTCGGACTGAAAACAAGCAGCAAGAGATCTTCTGTGTCTACATTGGGGTACCCATTTCCCATTTTGAAGCCAATTACACTTTGGAGTGTTAAACCCCTTTTTTATTTACTTTAAAATGTAATACAGAGTGGTTTTATTAAAATTTTACTTGCTTCAATAGTTTTTTGTCCAAATCACAATTTCAAGTGCTTAAAAAAAGAAAATGGGCTAAACTGAAATGCGAGAAAAGCTACAAGCAGTCTTTCGCAATACAGCCCAGATAATGGAATTGAACACAAGTCCTGCCACCCAAAACTTGCAATAAGTCAATTTAGGATTTTTGGGTGGCCAATCATATTTCAGGGGGCTATGGCCAGCTCTATCTCTTTAACCTGCCTCTGCTGCAAAAGCCCAGGAAGTTCTACTAACACCAATGTTACAATGCCCAACTTAACAGCAGAGGTAAACATGTTTACAGACTTGTAAAACAGCTTTGGTCTCAGTGGTTAACTTCTCTACTGGGAAAAGCTATGGGATGAATCATTTTATAATGCATCTGTTTGACTATACTGAAGCTTTTTGCTAGGGGGCTCAAGTCCTTCACTTCTTTGTCAGTTTCTAGATTGATAAAAAGTTAGTTGAGGTCAGAACTCCTAATACAGTGTCCACCATTGTTAGGTTATGTAATGCCTCTTCAGAAACCAAGGGGTGATGTCACTGAGACCACGTCCATGTGTTATACGGTCTATGATACTGATAAATAGTTAAAGACAGAGTCCTCTGTTGTACGGGATAAAGCAGCCATGAATGAATCAGATTCTTCTGCCTCTATTAAGCTGTTTTTGTTCATGTTCTTTTATTTACAGTTTATTCCTGTAATTCCCTTCGGACTGAAAACAAGCAGTAAGAGATCTTCTGTGTCTACATTGGGGTACCCATTTCCCATTTTGAAGCCAATTACACTTTGGAGTGTTAAACCCCTTGTGCAGTGAGCACAGCAGTGAAAGCCTCTGAATATTCCCAGTCTCCATCAGCAGCTGAAGCACACTGATCCAGTTGGCTTCACAGTAATGCCTCGCAATCTGTCAACAATCACACATCTTCTCCAGTAAAGAATAAGCTACAAGCCATTTCCCACGTCTCAGTGAAAAAATACTGAAGTGTGCTGAAGCGTCTACGTTGGTTCAAGTCTCCAGGCACGGAGGGGGAGGTTAAGGGGCTCGGAGGTTGGTGAGGAAGTAGTGTTTAACCACACTGAGTTCCACATATCATGTCCTCGTGCTGATGAGGCTGAACAGGCAGACAGCCCAGAGGCCTGACAGCTCTCCACTGCAGAGCACACGGCATCATTAAAAACGACCTGGTGATATAAGCATCGATTGGCTTTCTGACTTTTCACCAGGTTCCCTGCCTTTGTTCGCTCCCTTGATAATCTTCTTTGCTTCTCTGCTTGCACACTGACTGTGCTGCTTCACTGAGTAATCGCAGGAGTACCTCTACAGTCACCATAGCAGAAAGTATCTCAAGAAACTAAGTGATCCCACAGAGCCTTTAACAGCTGATCCAGTTATAATAAGGGTTAATTATTCTCCCAAATCCATCCTTCTTGTCTGGAAATGATGCTAAATTATATGCTTCATTCAAAATAAAAGCTGTATATTCAACATGATCCAGCAACATAAATGCTTCTGTCAGTCAGGGCTGGGTTTGGGCCAGGGCAGTACATTTCCATGTTCCGCCAGCAGCTTCCACCCTGTACTAATTAAATTTTTAGCACCTGTTCCCCCCTCGTGTTGCAGGATGACTTCATCCTCTGTAATGATGCAATCTCCTGGCCTTGGCTGGCAAGTTGAGGGTGGGGGCGTAGAGGAGGAGACCACCCATCATTTGTCACCTTTTATAAGACGCATGCCATTAATGCATCAGAGGCTTCAAGCGGATGCAAAGAAATATAGTGCTGCTGTGCAGGAAGCCACAAATCATGTCAGAGTTTCAGCCATGGTCACATTGGGGCCTCTGGCATCAGTTAAGCATCTTATCATCTCAGATAATTCTCTTAGTCTTTTTGTTTATCCCTAAATAATTTATGGAATACGTCTATTCTATTGTAGGCTGTAGGTTTGTGATACAGACATAGACTAATAAGCCAAATGATGAATTAATGCTGTTTGATGCCACCAGGCTGCAGCAGTTTAGAAGTGACAAAGCTCCAGGCAGCAGCATTTAACAAGCTAATTTTACATTTGTTTGAGTCGCTCAAGTGTTGCAGGAGTTTAAACATCCAGTTTCTAAAGAAATCCCATTAGATTAGTGGCTGTTAGTTGAAATGAAGCATAACAGTGTTCTCTGCATCGTTATTGTACTAGACGACAAGCCTAGTCACTGTGGCGTAAAAAAAAGCCTGGTTAGTTTGGTTTGCTCCTAATTAGCATTACATTTTGGACAGGCACACTTCCAGCTCTCTTGCAGAGAACACACCCATGCACAAGTAGGCCTCATGGATACATACCACATGTATGCATGAAGCACACAAACACTTGCATATTCACACGAACAGGCCCTCCTGAGCGTGTCTTTGTGCCCCTCTGCAGCACAGATGGCTGAATAGTGGGTGTCTTCCTGCTTCTCTGGGCCCCTCCTTTACTTTTTGCTCTATTTTCCCCTCTCTCACTTCCCTCCACCTCCTCCCAAGGCCAAGCTTGATCCACCCAAAGCCGCCCTATTCTTGATAACCCTCCTGTCTCCCTCTCCCTCCCTAACAGCTTTCACACACTGCCTGACACTCGGCTGTTTGGCCTCCCTCCCTCCCTCGGCTGGTGCTAAATGGCCAGATAGATTTGGGAGCATTCATCATAGTAATCATGTTGCTTAATTATTCATAGACTCCATCAGGCCTCTTCCTGGTGTGGCATGTACTTATTAGAGAGCAGCAACATTAGTGTGCCAGACTCTCATGATGCAAAGGGGACAAAGGAGGATTGAGCAAGCTAGCTCTGCACATTGACACTCAATATTCTACATCACTGACTAATGGATAATTGAAGCCATTAATTTCCTATTAAGAAGAGACCGATGGGCAGAGCGGAAAATATTGCATTGTGTTTGATGTATTGTTCTTAAGCTTCCTACTGTAAACCACATACGACTGTAGAGTGACTTATTGAATAAGTAACTGAATTTCTAATTTCTCTAATTGATCAGCCATCATTATAGCTGAGTCTTATGGTGGAAGGGATGTGCAAACATTGCTGCTGTTCCCTAACTTAGCCTTCATCAGTCCAGATTACAGTGGTCCAGCCTCCAGCTGGGCACACTGGGAGCAGATGGCTCCATAATCACCAGGGTTCATCACGGTCTACAACAGCAGCCAAAACCAACTCCTAATATTTGATTTGGTTTTAAGTATAGCCTCAAATACAGGACATGTCAGATGGCTGCACTGCAAGAGACTCCATTGATATGGAGGCAGGAAGTACAAACCAAGTCATGATCATGGTTATTTAGGATTCTGTTTATTCAGAGCTGTTCCCAACGGGGTCTGTGAATGCAAGGTCAGACTTGTGTCCTTCTCACAAGGTTTGACCCATTACTTTCCCACTGGCAAGAGCATGAAAACTTTCCTTAAAGCAACATTGATACCTATCATATCGTATCGCATCATATTGTACCGCATTGTATCATATCGCATTGTATCGTATCGCATGGTATCGCATGGTATCACATGGTATAGCATGGTAACGCATGGTATACTTCTGATTGAGATTGTTTCTATGATATACTATTTTTTCATATGGTATCATATTCTATCCTATTGTATCATACTGTATTCAATTTCCCATCGTATTGCATTGGATTGTAAAGCACAATTTCATAATATTTCACATCCAATATTATCATTTAATTTTGTATCATGTCCTATCCTATGCTATCCTGGTATGTCTTTTTAGATTGCATTTATTGTATTATATTGTATCTTACCTTAAAATATTGTATATTATAATACTGTATCGTACTGTATCATATTGTGTCATACTGTACTGTATCGTATTGTATCGTTGCATATCGCATTGTATTGTATCGTATCATTTCATACTGTATCTTATCGTATTGAATTGTGTTGTGTCACATCATAAAGCATTTCACAGTGTGTTTCAGTTTACACCATAGACCGTATAACATATGGACCTAGTATCTGTGACGTCACCCATCCGTTTCTGAAAAGCTGTTTTGAGGCCAGTTGGCGGCGGCAGCCATATTGCTGCTGTTGAGCGACGTAAAGAGGCGGGCTTTGAGCCTCCTAGCCAACAGCTACAGTGTTCCCGCCTGTCAGTCAAGTCAGCTTCTGGGGCTCATCAGGGGCTTCGTACCCTTACAGAAAAAGAGCCTTTACCTCTCCCATCTGGGACTCATGTGACTTATTATAAATATCATCTTCACACGTGCTCTTCTATCTTTCTTTCTTATGCACTCAATAATGCACACTCTGCCCTACATCCGATACAATCAGAGACAAAACAGGAAACTCTCACAGACATACACTGATTTCATACATTGTCTTCTCGGATGGATGGAAATGTTGGTTTTCTGATATTCAGACTGAAACAAGTGTCTGTGATACTTGCGTTGTATCAAGTAGGCTGAAAATATACGTATGTCTTTCTCTCTCTGTTCCACCCACATTTCAGCAAATGCTTCTTCTGAGTCACACACCATAATGACGCCACACTGCGCATTGGTTTTCCCCGGAAAGGCAATAGAAAGGAGAAAAAAAAAAGAGTCTGTTGGTCATTTTCACTATCCTCTCTCTGTATTGCCTCTGATATGTGGGAGAAAAACAACAGCAAAATAAAGCCTCACAAATCCAGCCAGAAAAAACAGAGTCTGAAAACATGAAATAATAATTCTGAGATTCATTATTCCACGTAGCCAAACTGAAATGACTTCATCTTCTTGGAGCATTATTGATGAATTTCTGCTGTTACATAACACAGCTGAACCTCCTTCACAGTTAAGCAACACAACATGGGAATGCCAACATGTTAATGCCAAACACTGTGTGAGCCTGCAGATACGATTTCAGACTGAAGAGCTACCTCGGGGATTGAAGGAATCAAAGGCTTAGCAGAGATTTGAGCAGTGCAGGTCCATCTGAAAACATCCTAATGTCAACACAATTGCCACTGAATCAGGGATTTTCTGCAGGCAGATTGAGATTGACACAATGCAAACAAACTTTCCAAATCTGTATTTATACGCTAAATGAGGCTTGAGTCATGGCTTGATCTCCAAGGCTCAAATTTCTATTAGCAATGCATTTTGTGAAGGCTGAAATGTTTAAACCCTTATACATTATTTTACAGACTATTGATGCCTTTTCTCCCCCATGGTTCAAAATCTTTTTGGTTCAGATAAGTGGAAAAGCATGTTCTAATGATACAAAAACATGAAAAGTCATTCAAATATCATTATCCTGAGACTATAACAGAACAAGAGCAGCATTTAAATGAGTACTGAGTGTTACGGATGAGCGTTCCTCATTTAAATGACTGACAGATTGGCTTTGAGCTGGATCTCTTAATGTGTAATCCACTCTGCAACCAAATCTTCGGTTAATGGAGATTAGGAGGTAAAACAGTTTTCAATTTCAGACCAGGGGAGGACGTGTATTCATAGATGATGGCTATATTTTACAGCAGAGTGAGTTATTAGGGTGAAATGTATTTTGTTAAGTGATTTTTTTTTGCACTTTTGAAATACTTACAATTGGCGTTCAGGGCCACCTTAAGTTATCGTGTATTTCATGCAGACGCAGACACCAACAGTGGAATGCCCTTGAGCAAGATTTAAGCAGATTAAGGCAACCTTAAAGCCTAAATGCGGGCTTGTTTAGGTTAAAGGACTGTTATAATTGATCCACTTAAGGACAGACTGTCTTTCTACGATCTCCCTGACAAACAGCAGGCGGCAGCCAGCATCAATAACATCTGACGCTTCTTCTTGCTTCCTTTTTATCCCACACTCAGGGCCTCTGCTGCCTCTCATGCCCCTCTCTCTGCCTTTGACTCGCTCGTTTTTGCAGTCGATCTCTACTGAAGTCTTTCTTCCTGGGAATTCTCCTTTGAATGAGCATGTCATCTCTCCCAGAGTCCTACTTTTTTCCGCTTCCCTGTCACTTGCTGCAATTTCTAAATATTGAACATGCCGCACACTGCATCGCTTACTTATTACTGAACTCTGATTTTATGTAAGAACCAAATTTGAGGTTATCTGTAGAGATTTTCTAACACTATTTTTTCCTTCATGTTACCTATTTAAATGACTGAACTTGAGTACTGGCTGATGCAGAGTTTCCTTGGGATGCTACCTGGATTTATATCTAAATATATCCAGGCAGAAAAACACTGTTTTCTGGATTTTTCAGAGTTCTGACTGACAATCTTTGCCAGTACTGCATTGTTATTGCTTGTTTATCATCACATGGTAATTTACCTAAAAAAGTGACTTATTTTCTATTTTTGAGGTTTATAAATAATTGTATTGTATCAATAGCAGACACCCTGTGTAGTGCAGTATCTTGACACAATGTCAATACTTCTGGCAGTACTGCGACAACATCAATTCCAGCTCTAGGAACAATTAATACCCACTGAAAAAATATGTTTTCCTCTAGATTTGTCTTTGAGCAGCATCTATGTTTTAGTGTCTACAACATGTCTCCTAACTTCATGATAAAATACTCTTATCAAGGGGCGCTGGTGGCCTAGCGGTCTAAGCACCCCACATAATGAGGCTACAGTCCTCGCCACAGAGGTTGCTCGACTCCCGGCTGCGACCATCTCCTGCATATCCTCCCCCGCTCTCCTCTCCCCACATTTCCTCCCCGCTCTCCACTCCCCACATTTGCTGCCTCTCTTCAGCTGTCCTATTAAATAAAGGCAAAAAGCCCAAAAATATAACTTAAATATATATATATTCTCATCAAGGTCTTTTATTAGCCAAAACTGGCAACTATTTAAGACAAACGCTTCAGTATTTGTAAGACAGCAAATAATGCAACACAAGCACATTCAT
The DNA here is from genome assembly GCF_009762535.1 of Notolabrus celidotus. Taxonomy (NCBI): domain Eukaryota; kingdom Metazoa; phylum Chordata; class Actinopteri; order Labriformes; family Labridae; genus Notolabrus; species Notolabrus celidotus. The sequence continues at coordinate 20,381,925 of NC_048283.1, forward strand.
ATTCATGTTTAACTGCAGAACACTACTGTTTTAACGAAGGGTGGGTTCAGAAATCAATATTTGGTCAAATAAATCAGAATTTTCATGACAGCCTCCAAGCATCTAGGTATGCTCTCCCCCTGTCATTCACATTGCTGTAGGGTGATTTTGTGCCACTTGAAGCAGTTCATCAGGTGAACACCTAATCAGTACCTCCTTACGTAGAATGAGGTGCATCTGTGCTGAAACTACAAACACTGGAATAAAAAGAGCTTTCATGCATGTAGTGACGCTGATTCATGAAAATTTTGAGTGGTCTCTTCTTTTTTTTCCAGAGCTGTATCTCTCCGTCTAGGTTACATTGTTTTCAAGAGTCCTCTGGGACGGATTAATTTCATCTATTCAAAATATGACCCTCATGATCACTGCAGTTTAATTGCACTAATATGCAAAAAGGCAATAGATAAGCTCATCTGTTTTTGTCTCGGCTGTATGAGTGTTTGTATTCTTTTTAAGTTGAGCACACCAAATAAATAGAAGTCACGTTAAAATTAGGGATGCACCAATCCTACTTTTTAGGCCCCGATACCGATATCGATACCTGGGCTTTGGTATCTGGATATCGATACTAGCCGATCCGATCCTGGTATTGTTTTAACAATTTCTATTCCTTAATGTGAGGATAGAATCATGTGCTGGCAACTTCAGGCTTTTCTGACTTTGTAAACCAAAATAAAGTAAACATTTTTAAACTGACAGTATCAGTATTCAAGAGATTATAAATGTGTACCAGCAGTCTGGTGAGTTAATCTTCATAACCAATAGATATTGTAAACACAGAAAAGCATAGAACTGAGATAAATAGATCTGCCATATGGATCAGCACTATATATTGGCCCCTTGTCACCGATATCCGATCTAGCTTTTTGAGTCCGATCCTGCCGATATCCGAACCAGGATCGGATCGGTGCATCCCTAATTAAAATGAATGTACAAGTACAGTGGTGAGGCACTTAATAAAAGAGAAACATCCTGTACACTACACACAGAGTGGAGGCATCAGAGGAGGTGGGAGGAGAGGTAGGGAATCGGGGTTAAAAACATTCATATATCTCTTTCCTTCTCTCTCTTATTCATGCACATATGCAATTCTGATCACATCATGCCTGGTCTCCCGGGAGCCTGTCTAGCAGATGCATCTTATGGAAATGAGGCTTTGAGGTTATATGTTATGTGAACCTCCCAAAGAGATCGTGCGGTATAGGTAGAGCGGTGTGCAATTGTGTGCATTCATTATTAGCATTATATTAGTATTTGTTAAGGCGTGGGTTGGAGCAGGAAGCCAACAGCTACAGATGTTTTTTATTAGTGGTGGCGACCCCAGCTCCGCATCATATTCAGTGCATTACACAGGTACTTAACGTGCTGTAAAAATGTGTTCACAATATTTCAAAACATGCCTGTATATTGCTTTTATCCAGAGGCATGTGGGATCACCACAGAAGGAACAAAGTGGCCTTTAACTCCCAGTGAGAGGTCACAATGTACACGCACGCTGATAAAAGAGCTCAGCATGGCCAGCTTTAGCCCGACGAGCTGCAGAGACATATTGAGGGGAAAACCTCCTCCCAGGATGCCTCAGAGAGTATGTTGCCTTGCACAGCATCTTTGTTCATCTGCTGCTCATGCTAATGAGGTGCTCTATTAATGAACAGCGGGATAAACAGCTAATGCATGGTCTGCTGGGACCGGCAAGGCAAGAAAGTAACAAACAACCAGGCAAACAAACGCAAAGGACAAACTGGTAATACAGTGCAGATGTCATTCTCTCACATTTGACATCAGCCTTCGCTTACTCGCCGTCCTCACACTTGTTCTCATCAAACTCGTAAACACATTTCTTTTTCATAAAAAGCCCTCTCCTCCATGTTCTTCCTCTCAGCATCACTTGGCCACTGAGGGTGGTTGCCATGGAAACTCCACCCACAGGAGCAGGCTACCTTCCCTGTTACCGTAGCAACTGGTTCCCTACAGAATTTCAAGCATGTCACTCAGACATTCTCTTTCTCTCTCCACCTTGTTATCACTTCTTTCTGTCTTTCTGTCTTTCTTTCTTTCTTTCTTTCTTTCTTTCTTTCTTTCTTTCTTTCTTTCTTTCTTTCTCCATATCTTTTCTGCATCCTTCCATCCTCAGCAGCTCTGTGGTTAATGCTTGGTTAGCTTTCCTTATTACTGATTGTTGCCTGTTTACATGCCACTTGAATTACTTACACAGTTCTGGGCCTGCTGAGTCTGGTTTTTTGGATCTCTACAGTGAACAAAACTTACAAAACTTCAAAGTTTACTGAGGAAGTTTTTCTAAAGTGCACATTAATCTAACTTGTAGAATATTAAGGTAACACAGAGATGAACAACAGCTGTAACAACATGATAGTTGCATTAGCCTTACCTTCAGCAAGGGGGAGCATCCATGTAACTCTCAAGATGGTGATATTACTGACATGATTTATATTTTCATTTATAAAATAAGTTTTTAATTTGACACCTACTTTTGAAAGCTGTTAATAACAAAAGCCGTATCAAAAAGAGGTTTCATCTTTTATTCTTTTTTTTTTAAGATATATTTTTGGGCTTTTTACCTTTAGTCCATAGGACAGCTGAAGAGAGACAGGAAATGTGGGGAGAGAGCGGGGGAAGACATGCAGGAAATAGTCACGGCGGGGAATCAAACTGGCACCCCATACGAGGACTGTAGCCTCTTCATGTGGGGCATTTAGACCGCTAGGTCACCAGCGCCCCAGTTTCATCTTTTTTATTGTAAAGATTAACAAACATTGCTGTGTTCCGTATCACTGTAAACTTCATCTTTGGGCTGAAGAGCTGGTCAAACTAATCAAAAACATGTCATTGTATTTGGTGGAATCATGTGGAGGAAAACCATATTTATCATATAGAGCTCTGAAGATTAAACTTGACCCAATGCCTTTGAATTAAATCTAAAATAACAAAACCTGTATTACAAACACTTATTAAAGATAAGATAAGATAATATAAGATATACTTTATTTGATCCCCATTGGCTGAAATTCTTTTGTTACAGCAGCTTATAACACGGGACAGGGGAATAAAACAATGTACTTACATAGTTAGAAATATTATAACAATAATAATAGTAATGATAAAACAAAATAGAATAAAATAAAAATTAAATAAAATAAAATATGGTAAATATTACAGATATATACACACTATGTACACTTCTATCTGATGAATAGATAGTGATGTAAGTTATTGCACAGATAATTGTTATAAAAAAAAAAAACACAGTATGAGAAAATTAGTGCAATTCAAATGGAGGTGGCCACTTATGCAGGGGCAAGTCCAGAGGGGCGGCCAGAGTTGTCATGGGTCCCAACTGAAATCTGATTGGCCACTATGCTTGGCTTTTTTGCTTTGTCAGAGGCAGGACTTTTGCTACAACCAACTATTTGGGCTGTGTTTGAAAAGGCTGCTAGTAGCTTTATGACCATTTCAGTATTGTGCATAAAAAAATATTTTGGATAAACATCTTCTTTTTGAAGACAATTGAGCCAGACTGTTTACTGTTGTGTTACTTTTAAGTTAAAAAAAACACTCCAAATAAAACATGTGCAGAATACTTCCATCTAAGTAGTTAAAGTAAATCAGTTTGGTGGAAACAGACAAGGTATATAAATGTAATTCATTCATACTTAGCGTCACCCCCATAGACTGTATAAATAATGGATGTAGTATCCGTGACGTCAGCCATCTGTTCCTGAGAGCTGTTTTTAAGCCAATCGTTGATGCTGAACTGCTGTCGAGCTAGTGTGAGGTAAAGAGGCGGGCTTTGAGCCTCCTAGCCAACAGCTACAGTGTTCCCGCCTGTCAGTCAAGTCAGTCATGTCCTTAAATGGGCAAAACTCGTAATTTTAATATCTTCTGAACTGTTGCATTAGAAAAAAAATCACCCCCATACAGTGTGTGCCATTAGAGAAATTAGCTCTTCAGAACAAGACCGTTTTTTTGAACCAGGCTGTACACATGTTTAATAATGCTGCATAGATCTCCTTTTTTAAATTGGTGTCTATGTGGTTTCAGTGTTTCTGTAGCAAGCCTCAGGCGGATCCTAATAAACTGCAGTTTATAACACGTCCACATGGGCTTCACATTTTGAGACCGGAGGTTGTTGCTTGGTCACCTCACATACATTTAAACACTTGTAAGTCTGGACACGCCTCGATTTTTTTTAAGCTTCTGTTTTTGTGAACTGTCTATCCATCCAGGCCTTTCACACAAACTGTAACAAAGGATGAGATGTGTAAGAATATGAACTATGTGTTTATCAGATAAAATGTAGATCAAGATATCTTTTTCCTTACATTTCAGCAGCTCAGATGTGTCCACATATCACACTCAGATACTTGACATTTCCAGTAGCACAAGAAAGTCGACAAAAAATAATAAGTGAGATCATACCAGGCTGACATGTCCTGTCTTGCATTAGCTGTCTCAGTGTTATTTCAGACCGGGCCACTTTGGTGAGATAATGTGTGCTGGCTGTGCGGTCTGCAGAATCACTCAGTAGATTAAATATTAGTGTTATCTCATTTCCTCAGGCCATAAAGTCTCCGCAGACTGTCCAAGTGAAGGGAAAACGGTTTAATCACTGAGAGGATCTGTACAAAAGACCCCTCACAGGGGCCTGGAACCTCCATTTGAGCTTTGTGCTTTCATTACATCCGTTTTTTCCAAGCCATCGCTACACTCAAGAGAAGTACGCAATTAGTCAGATGAGCTTGGGTGAGTATTAGCTTTTAACTGGCACAGCCCGGCCTTGGCACAATAACCCTGAGCTCTGAGCTGCGGAAAGAAAGAATGAAATACTGTTTGTCTCTCCCTATTACTGTCTTCTAAATTGCAGTGTGGAATACAACAGCAGCATCACCTTAGACCCTTTGTCCTTCCTCAGCATGGTGTGGCGTGACTTGATCTGACTCACTGTGCCTTGATTTCAGTACCAGGTGTCTCTATTGATTTCATCTTCAGACAGAGCCTCTTATAAGAAGGCTGCCTTTGTGTACAATCTAGGTTGTAGGAAGGAAACAAAAGGTCACAGCAGCTATGCTTATTAAAAATGGTAAGTCTGTGCAAGATGTTCAGCACTGTGCTGTCCTGTCTGTGATGATGCTACTGAAGAAGAGTTTTCTAAATTTACTGAAAACACTAAGTAACGAAAAAACAGACATTCTAATGTCTTAACTATATCTCAATCTTACTTAGAGCCTTGGCAAAATTGATAACAAAGTTTACCAGCTTTTGCCAGTGGAATATCAACAAAAAAGGTTCCAAACTAGGCTAAATGAAACAATGTCTCAGCATTATTATTATGTTTAAAGTTATATTTTTGGCCTTTTTGTCTTTATTTAATAGGACAGCTGAAGAGAGACAGGAAATGTGGGGAGTAAAGAGCGGGGAAGACATGCAGGAAATGGTCTCGACCGGCCTGGAATCGAAACGGCGACCCCTAGGTCCACCAGCGCACCTGTCTCAGCATTATTAAGCCAACAAATTGTTCAATTATCACATTGCAAAGCTTGTGAAGTTGAGCAGATCAGGTGAAACACTTCTACATTTTCGCTGGTTGATGTAATTGGAGATGTAATTGGAGAACCCGCGGCTCAAACAGAAAAACAGTCATGCAGAAAATAGAATTCCCTCATCATCGGGGCATGAAGCTAACGGACTATTGTGCATGCAGAGTCCATGCTCCAGCTGCCTGTAAACAAGCGTGCTACACAGCTACTGTCACTGCTACAGCCAGATAAATACATGAGGTGGTTCTTAAGTTCGCCTATTTCCAATATCTAAGGCACCTCATCTAGTCGCTCTTTGGCTACAACAAAAGGCAGTAAGATGGGATCTTTGGTATTAAACTGGACCTGTCACAGGGCTGGTACATGAATTCAGTATTAACATACAATTGAGCAGTCTAAGAAATAAAGGCTGCAACTGTTTGGACAGTTGATTTGTCTCTGATTATTGAAACAATTAGGGCCTGTGTCCACTAACAGCTTTTCTGCACAAGTGCATCAACAGCAGTACAGTTTCCTTTATAGTGACCATTGAGTCTGATTTAAATGTGTCATATCTGCTTCCATTCAATGTAATTTTACATTAAAAAAAGTAACAATAACAAAATTGATTGAAATTATATCCTAGCATTAGCAGCAGCTCTTGACCTGGAAACTGTACCCCACAGCAAAACAAGTGTGGTTTGTTTCTCCTCCGAATAAACCCCACTATTGTTGTCGACAAAGTTGAGATCAGAAGCCCCGCCCCTTCTTAATTTTGATTGTCCAGTAATAGAGAAGTGACATTGATGAATAATGTGGTATTCCAAATGTTGAACTATTGTTAACTGAGAGTGCTGTTAATACAGCGGCATAAACAACTGACATCAAGGGCATTGTTTGTGTAGAAAATGAGGCACTGCTGGCACAAGTTGACCCAGGCCCTTAATGGACTTATCCGATCATAAACTGCACTATGTATTAATGGCTGTTATTTAATTATCAGCTTTAAATTGACCATAACTCTTTTAAACTCAAAACATGCAGTTAGAAATCTTACTTTAGGCCATGTCTTTGTCTTGGCTACTGTTAGAGCCATATGTGTGTCAATATTATGTGTGGACTGTTTTTCTTGTTGATGCACTTGTGTACGCACTAGGTGGCAGGTGTGTCAAGCCAGGTGTAGAATGCATATAGGGAAGAAGACCCAATTAATGGCAGGTGAGCTGCCTACCGGGTAGCATACAGTTTTTGACTTAATGTAGTGGCTTGCTTTTGCCAAACGAAACAAAACACCTATAAGCCACCGAGGGGCTTGGTTGACACATCATCCTTGTGCAGGATGAATGAGTGACGTCCAAACTCTGTACATTGACATCAATAAGGGTTTATTTACATCAACATACAACATAGGCTCAGCCGATCAATCCACACTACATCCACTATGAATTTGCGGAATAGAGGCATAAAGCTATTGTACAAGAGACGATGACAAAGATAACGAAGACGGCGAAGACAGCGACGGTCAAAAACTGTATGCTACCCAGTAGGCAAATCACCTGCCACTAATTGGGTCTTCTTCCCTATATGCATTCCACACCTGGTTTGACACACCCACCACCTAGTGTGTACACAAGTTCATCAACCAGTAAAACAGTCCACACATAATATTGACACACACATATGGCTCTAACAGCTACTAATAAAACTAGTGTCAGTGTTAGACAGAGGGTTTACTACTAATGTGGAGCATGGGTCCTACCGTGACATGGTAAGAGTAACCATTAACCATTAGGTAAAGTCCGCACCTGGCATTTAGCATGTCTTATCTCCAAATGTACAAGCAAACTTAATGGCTGGTAGCCCTTTCTTCTGCAAGGGTGGAATGCTCCCAGACTTCAGAACTTTTATGATGCGATGTTACATTGGCCACCACCATTTTGCTGTATGTTTAGCTGTCACTTTCCAGTCACTTTTTTGCATAAGCAACTTTCAGGACAGATAGTAAGGATGCAAGATGGCTCAGTCCCACAGACTGTATGAAATATTGACGTAGTATCCGTGACGTCACCCATCTGTTCCTGAGCGTTGTTTTGAAGCCAATCGACAGCGGGAACCATATTGGAAATGTGGAACTCAACCAGGCATAGTGTGATGTAAAGAGGCGGAGTTTGAGCCTTCTAGCCAACAGCTATGTGTTCCCGTCCAGGATTCACGTCAGTCATGTCCTTATTTGGGCAAAAACTTGTAATCTTAATATCTTCTGAACCGTTGCGTTAGAAAAAAATTCAACCCCCATACAGTGTGTGCTGATAAAAAGATTAGCTACGTAGAGCCAAGCTATTTTTTGAACCAGGCTGTAAACATGTTTATTAATGCTGCAAAGATCGTCTTTTTTGAATTGGTGTCTATGTTGTTTCCGGTGTTTCTGCAGCCAGCCTCAAGCGGATTCTCAATGAATTGCAGTTTATAACACTTCCGCATGGGCTTCATAGTTTGAGACTGGAGGTTGCTGCTTGCTTAGTTCTCAACAACAACTCAGCTCCAAATGTAATGTCTGCTCACAGTATGAAAATGGGTGACAACTAAACCGACTAATCATAAGCAGTTACATTTGTATAACTTTAATCAAACAACTTAATTAATTTGTCGTTTATTTTGTGGACAATGTGGACTAATGGTTCCACCTCTATCAGAAACGGTATGTTACTTGTAGAATAGCAGAACAGCTCTTCACAGGTCAAACATGTTTACCTCTCTGCGTGTGTTTGTGGGTGGCTATGGTTGGGGTTTGGGCATGGTTTGGTAGTTCAAGAATAGATTTTTAAAAAACCCCATCATTAAAAACTATGATTATTGAAAGTGTATCTGTACTTAAATTGCTCAGCACATGGATCTGGTCTAACGTACTAGATAAGAGATCACCAGCCTGTTTTTTCCATCATCATGAGGCCTTATTTTAGAGCAGTGCCATGCAGTGGAAATGAAAACCTATAGCTGTTTGCACCACCAGCACGGTTATTTACAGCAGCACACCATCTGTGTACACTGTATAAAATTGAAGCAAATCAATTGCAAGCAGCCTTTACAGAATCTATGATGGAGTTGCTGACTACTGAGCACTGAGTCAAACACTGTGGGAACATTTTGTCTCAGGAGAAGGGAGGGTATGTTTCACACTCCCACAGTATGCTGCAAGAGTACACTTGTCTAAAGTAAACACCATACTAAAACACATGAAGACTGCTAAATAAACAACTGCTGCCAATGATGTTTGGAAAAACATCAAATGTATTTTTTTAATGTAGAACAGAGATGTTTCTCCCTAAGTGATAATAAATCCAATTAATGGTGGATCCAATGTATTTCAGTAGTTTGTTAAATGTCAAAAACAAGTAATCAGTTGATATCCAGCATGAAATATCAAGCTAACCTCAAGCTAAAATCCAGCATGAGCAAAAAGCTGAAAGAGCAGCAAAGTTCAGATATAAAATAACAAAACGAAGGCTGTTGGTGCATGAATTATTCAAGAACAATCACAGGGAAAGTGAAAAGATGTCACTGGCCACTGAAAGCTGCTGAGGCAGATGGAGGAGTGGTGTCTGGGCGAGAGAGCAGGGAGGGGAGAGGAGGAGGGGAGGGGGTAATGAGAGCCTATGGGATGTGGCGGGGCACAGACAGAAAGGAGGGATGAGGGGGGCCGAGGAGAGGAGGAGACAGGCGTGGGGATTTTCTTTTGTGTGGACCTAGAGGGTGGGGATGGGTGGAGTTGCGGTGGTGGGGGGAAATGAAAACCAGGTAGCATGAAGAGAGAGGAGTGATGAGAGGGTGCGTGACAAGTTCCAGAGCCTTGTCGACAAGCAAAAGCCCAGACCTTTCCACGGCTTTCAATAATTGATGCAGCTTCTGCAGCGTGCCATCTTTATAAAGCAGCAAGTGTGTGGGGCATGTATGTGTGTGTGTGTGTGTGTGTGTGTGTGTGTGTGTGTGTGTGTGTGTGTGTACTTCTTCAAATTTTAAATGTGTGACCTAATTGTGAGTATGTGAGCGATTTCCGCCCATCAATATACAGCACTGTACCTTTGTGAGATTTGATTAATGAGTGAGAAATTAGCTGATAGAGCTGTGTGAAATTTGATGGCGGAGCAGAATTGAGCTGCCAAAAAGTAGATCTATTTCTCTCTACTGCTTCCAACGCTCTTCTCCTGAATGTTAATACAGGTCTGATCAGCCTCAGTGGACCGAACAACCCTACGCTCTCTTAAACCCTGCAGCAAAGGCCGTTAAGGAAATTAGATTTTTGCAGCAGTACAACTCAGTGCCCCGCTCAGGCCACAGGGTTTTTTTCTCCTTGTCTCAATCCAAGGCCACCTGTGAGTACATATACATGACAGAGATGGATCTCTCTGCGCTCTCCCAGCTGCAGCAGGGGCTGGGTTCCTCCTCCATTAGCATGCACTCCACCCTGCAACCCACATAACATTCTGCATGGTCTACATCACTCACACTCTCTCCTCCTTCACCCTCGCAACGTCTCCTCTTTCTCAAATCATCCACTGTGCCAGGGCAGTCCCCCCTCTCTTCCTCTCTCTCAATCTGTTCCACCGCACTCTCTCTCTATTTTTCCTCCTTCCTTTTCTGTACATGGAGGACAAGTGTTATCACCACACTGCAGATGTTTTCTCCTCTGAAACCTCCCACTGGCTGCGGCAGGGCCAAACATCTCGTTTAGGCCCATGCAGCATTAAACTTTTTTTTCTCTTTTTTTTTTTTTTTTTTGCAGAAATCCAACGGTATTAGGCTTACTGATATCTCTGGACTGCAAGACTCTGGAGAGCGGCCACAGCTGGATGTGATCACGACGGCTGTGCTAGTATCTCAATCCCTCTAGGTGACAGCAGACAAACTTATAATGTTCAAATACGCAGTGCAAGCACAGCATCCAAAAACGCAGTCCCATCTGGGCTTCATCTTTTGCAGACGTACATACGTTCAAACAATCTTTATGACCTGCAAGTTAAAGCTTGAAACAGCGCCATGAATGTACATATATGTTAAATCTGACATTCAGTAGGAGGGATGATGAAAGGTAAAGTAATCTTTGGGAAGGAGCTTTCATCTAGTTTCTTTTTAAAGGTTATTCCTTGATTATCCGTAACCTAGAAACAGGCCTGCAGTCTGGAGAAGCAAAAGAAATGAACTCATCAAATGCAGCGCACCCTCTTATACATGAAAGGCTATAGAGAAGACACAAAGTGATGAACCTTGCAAGCAAACATTATTACATTCCAAACGGAGACTAACTCACTTTAAAAGTGGGGTGCAAAGTTTAAAATGTTTCTGAAAGGTCAGAAGAAAAGAGAGAATCAAATACTGCAGTGTTTGGTTAACTTTCCTGAGCTTATCGTAATGAATCTCTATCCAGACACTTCAGACTTAAATATCAGACACTTCCAAGTACCCCTTTGATTCCAGCAGGAATCAGAAAATACATATTACATGGGGGAAATCAAACAGCTGACAGTTTGCTAGTTTTGATTACAATTGCACCCTCCGCTAGCACCATGCTGCTCTGTTTTGTTGTCGCTGCATAATAATTTATCTGAAACATGAGGATTCTTCGGAGGTGAAACAAGTTTCAAACAAACATTGTGAAACTTTAAAACCGGAGCAACTTCCTTTTCAGCTTGGCAGACAGAAAGGATGTCAACGTTTAATTCAGCCACCTGCCATTAGCCAGTTCATGACTATGGCTAATGTTAAACTGCTCTACTACCCAGATTTAAATGAGTTGAGATGTCAGATGGCATCTCATAGTGTGGCACAGCTCGGCTGTATTTTGATAGAAATGGATATAAAGCTGTATGTAGGTTGTGTCTAGTTAACCTGAATATAAGCACTCATCCATAGCTATGTGTAACCAGCATAGACACTGAAAGGAGGACTGAATGCTGGTGGTGCTAGCTTTGCTAACGTTAGCCACACTAGTTGACATGGTTCATCCACAGACTTAGTGATCCCATGTATAGCTGCATTCAATATATTGTGCTCAATTTCGACTGTTTTCTCAGTGTCTTACCTTTAGGACTCGGAGATGGGTTGCTTTACTTTCAAAAAGTTTTAATAGTGTAAGCTAGAATTTGGTACAGCTTCATGAACCTATCAGAAGGCTGCTGTACAAATGTTTGCAAATTTACAGTTACATTGGCTACGTTTACATGAGACTTTTAATTCCTCTTTAATTCAGAATAAAAATTAAATCCCCTTTAAAAAGATTACAAATGACCTTGTAAACATCTAATTCCGAATGAAAATGACCATTCTGAATTAAACTTAAATCCGAAGTAAGTGTCTGGTTTATTCTGATTTTAAATTGAATAATTCCTTGATCATGTATACGTTCATTCCGCTTTAAATGAATTCCGGTCGTTCTGCGCATGCTCGTTCCCTTGTCCTGTCGCGATGACGCACATATTCCGCGCTGGCGGGCACATATTCCAGGATGGCCGCCCGAAGCAAGCGTTGGACTTGAGCCGAGACTATTTATTTAATAGGAGCCTTAGAGGAAATGGTTATCATGAAAAGAGTTAATGGACGGAAGCATAAAAATGTGGACCTTTTTGTATTGTACTTATTGTGTGGTCTTCCATGTTGTAACCGAAAATAAGAATCAGGAACTGGAGTCTGTTTTCTTCTAGTAGACATAAATATGTCAGGCCTGCCCCTGTCCAATCAGAACCCTTCCCAACCCCCAGACCTTATGCGGAATTGAATAAAGATGATTAAACATGTTTTCCATGTAAACCTCAATTCGGAATTACTATTTCCATGTAAACGCAAAGGAGAATACTTTAAATCCGAATTATTTAATTCTGAATAATTCATTCCGAATGAAAGAACATCATGTAACCGTGGCCAATGTTCTAACCTTATTCAGCTGATGCATTTGTCCAATGAGACATACATCTGAGAGTAGGTACAACAAAACAAAGATCTAGACAGGAGAACTTCATGCCAAGAGACCTGGTAAACAAATAGATACTTAGTTTGTAACCAACCCTGACTCCATCTGCAAATTACAACGAAATTGGGAATGAAATCTCCCCAAATAACGCTGTAACCATCCAGCATGAGGCACTGTTTCAGTAAAGTCGACTGCAAAAATGGCCCACAATGTGCAGTAATGTCTCTTATCCATGTGTCACCTCTCCTAACTGCTCAATAACAAAGCCACATTTCAGCCCTCTTTTCCTCCAACTCGTGTTGCTCTCATATCACAATGACTCTGCAGGATTTAATCCAGGTCCTGCGTACGTGTGTGTGTGTGTGTGTGTGTGTGTGTGTGTGTGTGTGTGTGTGTGTGTGTGTGTGTGCACGCGCGCTTGTGTGTGTGTGTGTGTGTGTGCGTGTGTGTGTGTGTGTGCTGCATTTGAAAACCGTGGAGAGGAAGCCTGGTTGGAGAGAACAGGGGGGGAAACATGTGATACAATAAAATGATATGTTTTATGCCCACTGGCACACGGATACAAGCAGAGAACAGCGAGCACACGGGAATCCATTAGTGGAACCCGATTATCTCCTGGCTCTGAAATTAATTAAGTGAGTGTAGGGCAGAGTCTGTGCGCATGTGTATTCTGTGTGTGTGTATGTGTGTGTTGGGGGGAAATCTGGTTGTCCTTATCTTTTTTTTTTAAATCCTCTTGTGTTGCTGCAGTGAAAGGCAGATGGGGGTGGGAGGTGCGTGATCTGTATATTCCTGCACAAGGCCTGAAATTGCTGTTGTTAAAGGGGATGATGGAGGTTTACACATGCAGCGACTTTGTGACTCAACATTTTCATGTAATCTTGCTCCATACTCAAATGTCCTGACCTCCTGCTATTTCCTTCCCTTCTCTCTCCCTCCCTTTCCTGCCTTTCTTGTTGTATGCTTTCCCAGACCATCAGAGCTTCCTGAAACTTGTAGAAACAGGAGGTTTGATTCTGGGTCTGACGTTTCTGTTCTCCCGCAGCCTCTCTGCTGGAATGCAGTGTTCAGGCTCAGGTTCACACTGCGGGCATTTATCTCGATAAGTGCAGAACTGGTGGACTAAAGCCGAGCATATCTGTAGTCCCAACCCTCCCCCTCCTTCCTCTCTGTATGAAATATTGCTGCACACAGGCACAATCATAGTGGGATTGCTTTCTTAAATCAGATTTTCCTCTGAAGCTAGAAGCAGCAGTCTGGCTTCATGTTTTGTTGATACACAAGATCTGACAACATCAGTGTGCTACCAAATCTTTAGGACTATAAAGAGCCGGTCTTTACCGTATCACAATCTACATGAAAAGACAACAGAATCAACTGTTCAACATTTTAGTGAGGCATGTCTGCAGCACTGACAGCTTCATTACAACCTCTGCTTCTGTAAGTCCACTGCAAGAAATGTGCATCTAAAATTGTAAATGACAAAATTAATATTGTATTTTGTAGCAAGTTTAGCCAGTGAGGTTACAATGTTACAATTAACTTGGTAACTTTAAAGCGGAAACTTCAGGTTTGACTTTGTACACAAGCTATGTCAACTTGGCTTTAGGAAATAATGTTATTCACTACCCATCCACTGGACTTGATTGATTAATTGAGAAAAAAATGTCCAGATATCAACACTGACTGTTTGAAGCATCAACATAGTCTTTGTAGCGTCACCCACTGATTCCTGAAAAGGTGTTTTGAAGCCCAATAATGGTGGTCACCATATTGAAAATGCTGACTCAATCTAACGGTCAGTCAACCTAAAGATATAGGTAAAGAGGTGGAACGGAAACAAGCATCTGGCCTCCTAGCACTAGTGCGGGGAGATACCACACTTTTATGATTCCATACTATACCGAATGCTTTTCTGGCAATTTATTCGATACCCGATGCCGATACTTTCAGTGATTAAAAAATAATAATAAAATGCATTGCTTGAAAGACAAGTCCCATGACAAATACTGGTCATTTAACAACTTTAATATGCAAATCCTTTGGTGGCCTTTTTTTAAACAATGAAATAAATTTAGAAAGATACATAAATAATTAACATCCTTTACTTAAATTCTCTGAGTGGAAAGCTTAAAACAGCCTCTTTGGTACAAAACTTTGGAGTAAGTTACCCTAAAAGAATGAGAAGTGACACATGCGCTTTTATTTCGCATTTATTAATTAGTATCGATATTTTATCAGAGTAATCGATACTCATATGAGTAGTGCGTGAGAATCGATTTATCGATACCACAGAATCGATACGCCCACCACTACCTAACAAACAGCTACACACATCATCCTGTCAGTCAAATCAGTCACGCCCCTAATTTTGCAAACCTATCATAACTCTTAAGCCTGGTTTGTCTGTCTGTGTTGACTCTACAGTTGACAGCACTACATACTCGTACGTTGACCTTCAACACCCCACTTAAACACTAGCTAGCAGCTTTGCTCGTCATATCGCCCGTTTCCAGGTTTCCGCTACATCCTCTGTTTGATGTTTGATGCCCAAGTGTGACTGTCTTGAAGTTGGAGCTGATAAATATTGAGCAGCGGTGGATCATACTGCAATTATTGCAAAGAAGAAAAGAAAGGACAGGGAGGCTGCTGAATCAGTGTAGGTGCTAATACCCGAAATGTTGTTAATACAGAAAATACAATGCAACTTAGCAGACCATCACAGAGCTTGTAGTCTGTGCTTTTGGATGCTTAGCTACATTTTTTGAGCAGGTGCATCAGGCTATGTGCGTAGGCTTCTGTACAGGTACAGAGCGACGCAAACCTCCAGCTTATACTACGATGTTGATTTGATGGAGAAGTAAAAGTGGGTATTTCAACATGGATGTTAATAGGAATGCAAGGGCTTTTGGTGGCAGCCTCAAGTGGACACTCAAGGAACTGCATTTTTTTCACTTCCACATTGGCTTCATACTTTAACCCCAGAGATTACCGCTTATATACCACCATGATCTGATAAAGGAATAAGAGTTCTGATCAAGATTTCTAAGTGCATAGTTTTTTGATTCCATACTACTAGTCGTGAAATGACAGTGGTTGGGAAAAACAAATTCATGACTAATTTAACCTACCTCATCACGTTCATGCAAACATAAGTCATAGAGATTTGCCATGAAGCAGACCTGCCCACTCATTTGCATTGTTGACCCTGCTACAGACAAGGTGACGATTAACAGGGCTGACTCTCTAACAACTTCCCTATCTATGATATCTCTCTGTATAAGTTGTTATATTACCCATCCCTCTGATGCACTGTGACTGGATACAAAAGAAAATGTGGCCCACCACTGTAAAGATAACAGAGCAAAGGGTGTCCTATGCTAGTATAAAGGCAACTGAAAAAATATATAATAAAAACACAAAATTTAATACAATCCAAAGTTATGAATCTTCATGAATGTCAGACTACATGATACGAGCTGCTTGTTTCTGCCATCCTTCATGCATGATCTCTCACATCAAGAGGGGAGCTGTCCAGTGTGCCAATTAGCTAAATGCTTCAGGGCTGTGAGAGGTAAGTGCTATTACAGCTGAGATACCTGGGAGGCCATTACTGAAACTTGACATATGTGACAACCTGGCATCAGTGTGTCTGTCCAATCAACAGGGGAAGGAGGGGAAGATGCTGATTGTGTATTTTCCTGTTAAAAGTAATTGTGGCTTCACTGATCCGGAGCACTGTGTGGAAATTCAATTTCAAAGCTTGATTATACTTTGATTTGACGTTGTCTGAACGCAGAAGGAAATTAAAATATTGGACGATAAAAGAGAGATCAAAACAAATTTGTCCATTCAAACATTTCAGCCGAAGGAATTAGGAGTAAATTAAGGGGAGCTGACAGTCTTATTAGGACTAATACCACAGTTTAATCCAGCCTACAAACCCTCTCACAGTGTAATCTTCAGTGTAAACCTTCATGGGCAGGTCTACTTGTATGAGGCTAAAGCCTGTTTCTCAGCATAGCAGTAATCCCACTAAGGCTCTTAGAGAAGTGAAATTATTTCAGAATGAAAGGAGAGGCTTTATGACTGTTAGAGACCCCACTGTGAAAGATGGCTAATAAATAAACAGCTCAGAAAATCCTCTTCAGTTTGAGGAGACGGTATTAACGGCCAAGACGTTCTGTATTTGATCTGAGATACAGGTTTGTTCACGTGTCATTTCCAGGTGGGAAAGTACATTTGACCTGCTGGGACATCATGACTCATCCTCCCTTCCCTCCCCCTCTTCCTCCTCCACCTTCACACAGCACCTCCAACACACCGCCCTTCTCCTATACCTACACACAAGCCGTCCATGCTCCAACCTGAATTCATGTCTCAGGTGTGTGACAGGAGGGAGATGATGAAAGACTGAGAAGTTATTGAGAAATGACGGCTGCTCCGTCACAGTGTGAGTCTGCTGTACAGTCGTGACGAGACAGGGGGAAGGTGGGAGCAGCTGGTGGCCCCATTGATCTGCTGTTCGGTACTAGAGACTTTAACCATCTCCTCTCTAGATATTGATGGAGACGGATGCCAATAGGTTGACCCCATATCTCCCATTAGTACACTCTGGATCACACTGCATGTCCAATGATAAATCAAAGTCATCTCCTGGAAATCCACATGCACTTCACAGGGTAACGTTTAAAGAAAAAGAGTCATCAAAAGGAAGATTAACCACAGAAAATCTGTTAACAGAACATGTTTTTGTAATATTTTAGTATTCTTTCATTAAGATGGAGAAGCAATAGAATATGCATGACTCCATCCTGCACCAGCACTCCTCTTAAGCACGGATGCAAGCTGATTTCCTCCTCTGACAAGGCCAGATGGGATGCAGTGAGATGGGATTTGATCTCCATCCTCCTTCCACAGAGCAAAAAAAAAGGCCTGTGTGACATTTTTCATACAGGCCCAGACTTGACGCAGCGAGACAAAAATACAGTAAACCACAGCCTCTTCTATGTGTCCTGATTGTGAGCTTCCACTTCCACCTCAAGGGAAATTTTGGATTTTATCCCTGTCACTATCTGTGTAATTCTGTGGACATTGTGCGTCATTACTCTTGTTGACACAGGGACGGTGCTCGAGGATGCATTTACAAATTAAACCTGCCCCAGATAAGGATGCGTGTCAGCAAAATTAAGATAGAAGCAACTGTATTCGTGGCGTGTGTTATCACGACATAAGAGGAAAAAGAGCTATGTGTCCAAATGATAAGCCTGACTTAAAGCAAAATCTCAATGCGCCATCGGTACATCGTTTCATTCTTACCTCGACGTGTTCCCACGCGCAGTAGGACAAAACAGCCATCAATATAGGTATTGCGGTATGTCCCATTTTGTCGCTTCCTTTCGTGTCCTTTATTCTCACGAAGTTGCTGTGGTTAAATATCTGACACCAACATAGGCTGTCTGGTTACATCAGCAAGAGTGATGGACACTGCGTTCGTCCTGCGATATCTCCTGCGTCTGCGTCCTGCTCGCTCGTGCCAACGGGCTCTCTCTCCAATGGCAGCCTGGGATTTTCTGTGGATGAAGTCTGACAGAACCAAGCCCTGTTTCTGCGGGTATTTATCACAGGCTGCACTCATGGCGTCCACGTTGTGGCTTAGTGGAGAGCGCCATCTGGTGGCCAGGGGAGGAAATGCAACACGGGGTCTTCTGTGGGGTTTTCTGCGTCAATTTAAAGGAAGAATACCGTTAAAAAGTTGAAGTAACATTTCTGACCAGAAATACTTTTTATTCTGTATAATTTTCTCAATGTTGCGCAAATACACGTTGGGAATGAAAAATACGCATTCTGGTGCCCTTTACTTAAAGGCCCTGTGAGGAGTTTTGAACTGGCTGAGAAACAGACTGAAAATGATACTGATGCCTCTTTCTTTCTTTCTTTCTTTCTTTCTTTCTTTCTTTCTTTCTTTCTTTCTTTCCTTCTTACTTTCTTTAACCAGCAAAGAGACTCATTGAGATTTAAAACCTCTTTTTCAAGAATGACCTGGCCAAGACGGCAGCACAAAATAGGTTACAACACACAAGCACACAAAACAACACAAATAGAATACGGTCACAGTTTCACATGGTTACATGATTACACAGTGCAATCACAAGATCCAATGGAGCTTGTTTCTCTGTCTTTTATGAGTGACTTGAATTCCCCCAGAGTTACAAGATGTGTCAGTTTCAAGTCCTTCTGCACATCATTCCAGGTAAACGGGGCTGAAAATTTAAAAGCCTTTTTGCCCAGTTCAGTTCTGACTCTCGGGACCTGCAACTGTATGATGTCCTGAGAGCGCAGGCAGCGGTTTCTACACGTGTACACACAAATAAGTAGGGAGAAGTCCGAGAATACATTTATAAATAAAGATCAGCCAGTGAGAGAGTCTACGACCGGACAAAGACGGACAGTGTGCGGCAGCGTATAAGGAACAGTGATGTACATGATAGATTTATGACCTTCAATAGCAAACAAGATCATCAGCAGCAACACTGACACCTTCTCTGTTGTCATTTTTAATGCCTGAAACCGCCCTTAGGGGGTAGGTGTCAGACCAGATGATGGACATATCACATCAGAAACAGCCTTTATGTGACTGTTTTCATGGAAAAAAATCACATTGCCTGATAAAGTTGACTGTTCAAAGACAACAGGATGAGGTTTTTGTTGAAAACACTACTTTTGCATGTATAGGACAAGAGATAAGATGTATCACTTTGTCCACAAGGGGGCGCCAGAATCGATACTGAAACAAAAGTTCCTCACAGCAGCTTTAATACAACCTGCTAGAAATTTAAAACAGTATGGCACTAACTGTAGTCATTGTTGAGGCTGTATTAGCTTTGTTGTACTGCATTGTAATGTAATAAAGTGTTGCATAATGAAGTGGACAACCCCGAGCATATCAAGCTTAAACACATAAACCACTGAACTCTCCAAAAATACATATCCAAAGAATGACAACGACAAAACTAATACCCAAACAGGTCTCCTTCTTTCTTAAAGACTGTACTCAACAACACAGCAGTCATATTAATACAGCAAACTATCTACAGTTCATTGGCAACTTTTAAAATGTGCTCACCACGTTGTTGTGCGAAATTTCAGGAAATGTATAAGTAGAACACTTTCATTAGACTGTATTGTATTCATGATATCAAATAATTTCACTGCTTGGTCTCTACTTTGGTGTATTAGTATTGAAGCGTGAAGTGTGGCAGAAATGGTATAGTATGGTGATGAAGCATATTTGCTGACCTAAATACTTCCCTCTCAAACAAGATGAGTTGATATGAAAAGCACGTTGGATTTTTTTCAAGCCTCTGGTGGCAACATCCACAAACGGTCAGTAGGGGGAACACACGGTGTGAAAATGAAAACAACATTTTCCTCTTACATGCCCACTGCCAGTGGTGTACTACTCACCCCCCTGGTGCCCTCATGTCCAAAAGTAGCGACGCAGAGGTGCCCTCTTGGATTCCGCTGTAGTAGATAAAACATTACAAATTGCCTTCTCTGGTGCCCTTTCAGTGGAAAACACGTAAAGGTTGCTT